>NC_056748.1:9472561-9592561 GCF_019279795.1 Protopterus annectens
TAGATTCAGATATAAAAGCTCCTCAGTAGCATCACTACGGTGGGGTGAAAGGGGCAAGTGCCCTGGGTGCAAAGTGACAGAGCTGGATCAAGGACAAATGGGGCCCTAGGCAGGGTCATAAATTGCCCCCCCCCCAGAACAGCCCCACCTGCGGAAATCCCCTACCACCCCCTCCCTAGCCATTCCAGTGTTCCACTACCTGGCTATTGCTCTCCAGTTACCATAGACACTGTTTGAACCTTTCAGTGTGCATACTGCTTTCTTATTTACTTCTACAATGATTACACAAGCACAAACACTAATAGTCATTTGCTAAACAAACAATACAGTGTAACAGTGAAAACTGACAGCATGAGCAGTAAACTTGTCTGCCCTTCAAACTCATATTCATTGAAATGGTATAAAACCCACATTCAAAGAAAATGCATCTGGCCAGTGGAGGATGAAGTTTACATTTGAGCTGTTTTTCAAAACATAGGCTCCTTGCACACATTTTTATGGTCATGCATACATGTATTTGTTCTTTGATTCACCTTCCTGATTGCATTAAATTATATTCCTTGTATAATGCACCACCACTTATTAGAGTATGTTTTAACTTTGTAGTTTTGAACATTCTTTCAGTAAGGAATGAAACAAAATGTATGAACCAATAATGACAAAATTACCCAGTTCAGAAAATGTAAACCATAAAAGGTCACTCAGGCATCTGTCACTACAATCTACAAGTATCAGTCAATAAGCACAATAAGACATCCAAATAATTCCACATTAAAGAGATCTGTAACTAATGAAGAGATTGCTACTGGCAAACACTTTTTACTTCAGTGTTTCATCTAAAAATTCAGTGCCTGCTGCCCTTGAATAATTAATTGCCTATATAACAGTAAAAAAATAGTAGGCTGGTAATACTGCAATAGGGAATGACTGACAAACCAACAAGTTTATAGTTACATGGCATCTCATACACAGGACACACTCAGGAGTGCAGAACCCCTACTTCCCTTAAAATGCACCAAATAATCAGCAATCAAAAGGGTACTGCAACACCAGCACTCTATTTACATGGTGTGGGAGTAAAACCCACAGCCTTCTGCACCAAAGGCAATTATGCTACTAACACTGCTTTCACATTCTACAGCAGAACAGTGACTGCCATTTGCTAAACAAGACAATTAGTTGCACACTCAAAGCAGACTGAACATGAGCAACAGTAAACTTATCCTCCTTCACAATTCCATGAAAAGGCACTGAAACTCATAATCCCTTAAAAATGCACTGAAACTCATAATTCCCGGAAAATGTACTGAAACTCAAACCCACCATTCTGTCAGCATTCTGGTAGTTGGTGTAAAGGATTCAGGCTCGTTTCTCCACTTAAGTTCAGAATTCCTTCAGCAGTCCGGTAGTTGGTATAGACTATTCAGGCTCGTCTCCTGTAACTAACTTACAGAGTTGAGCCTGATCGAGTTGACTAAACTGTACCCCCGCCCCCCACTAAGGCATTAAATACTATACCTTCATACCTTCTCAACCTCTTAGCACAACAAATCTAGACAAAGCCTAAAATAACTGTTGGGGGGGGGGAGACAAAGGCCCAAAAATAGGGATAGTTTTTAAATTATTGCTCTTTTTAACTTAGAAAGTTGCTAGAATAACAGGATTTGTGTTAGCATGCATAAGGATATGAAGTCCGAAACTCACATCTTTATTTAGAAACTTCAACCCTCCATAAATTGCCAGAAAAAAGACAAATTTTATGAGGAACTGGCCAAAAATCTGGTCTTTTGAGACCTACCATCTCTCTGCTCTCACGCAGCAACACACACAGGCACACCTCCACTTCTCTATCATACAGCTAAACGCACTTTCTCATACAGACAGAATGGTTAGTTTAAATTACACATGCACACACACACCCATTTCTCTCTCTCATACAGAAATGGAACAGCTAGTTTAAATTACATTCACTCACATTACACATACGTATACACAGTCACTTACCTTCTGGTGATCTACACCCGATCTACAAAGAATCCTCTTATCCTGCCCTGATGAACCATTTGTTCATCTGCAAAACAAAGAAAATTACCTAATCTAGGTATCTAAACCTCATCTGCAACATAGATGGGACATGTTGAAGGGAGAGGTACATGTATCAGAGATTACCTCTTCTCTGGAACAGTTTTCCAATCCATGTGAAGCAGTCACTGGCAGGTCAATTTTCAGATGTGGCAGGCTGAGTATGGTGACTCCCTAATTTAAATGTGAAATCCAATACTCTGCAAATCATAACACTTCAAAGATTTACTCTAACAATAAATGCAAAAAATGTGTCATTAGGCCTTCAAATTATGCACCTCACTGATGTGGGAGCCTCACATATTAACTATGAACTTCAGAGAAGGGTGAATACTCCAGAAATCTGAGGATCATACTTAATGTCCTCCAACTTTCAAAAGGCACCTGGGTGTAGAAATACCTGGCCACAAAGGGATAAAGCAAAGCCCACTCTTCCGCTATCAGCAAGGTGACTTGGTCACACAGTATCAAGTTAGGGCAGTGGTGCATAACATAGCAGAAGCTGACTAAATGGGAGAAGTAAAGTGTACATCCAACTCGAATGGGGCAGTGCTGCACACACCTGCCGCAGCATTAAAAAACTGGATCAACAGTGATATAGTGCATACCAGCAATATTTATGACATCAGTTACTCCATCTGTTTTCTATTTCAGCTCATGCAGACCTGTTAATGAACATTTGGTTGACTGGACATTTATACAGAAGGAAGACAGAGTTTATAGTACACTGCACAGGAACAGTAATGAATCTAGGTTTCGGTGATGAGTGATGCACATTTAAATGGTTAGTTATGCAAAGCGTGAAATGGCAGCAACTCCAGAGGGAACTGAAGCAGCACTGGAAGCATTAGAGCACTTCAGATGTAATTTATTTCACTCAAGGGTCTATATTTATGCCGCATCCCCACAGGTTAAGATAAAGACATAAGGCAGCAAACAGAAGGTGTCCTAAACAAGTGGCCACAGGGCCACTGACAATGTTGTAGGCAGTGTAGAGGGTAAACTGGCCCAATGCCAAAATCAATAAATGCTTTTGTGACTCAGGAGGAGAATAAAGGCCTGCGTGGACAAACTGAGCAAGAACAGCATAGTAATAATACAGGCAATCCATGCATTAGTCAAACGACCTGAAATACATCACATAAGTGGGGTTTACTTATCCAACCAGAATCTGTGGATCTATTCAGAGGATCGGAGCGTGGCCCTGGGGTCGATTTAAGAGGAGACATGCTTGGCAAATGGGTGGACAGCTCTCCAGTTCCGTTCTGGTGATCGGTTGGTAAGGTTATATTAGGCTGAAAACAGGACTTGCTTGTGGCTCCTTCCACAGAACTGATGTTAAAAAGAGAAGTTTTTAGCCAGATCCTTCCTTAGTAGATGGTAAGGCAGCCAACAGTGTGATCTTTAAAATGCTGGAGAAGAAAATGGGTTTTTTGTGTTCTATATAAAGGGGCAGATATCTGCAGTGTGACTGAATTTTATACGTATAAATCAAAATGGTGCCTCCATCTGATAAATCTACCTTGCACACACTGCTGAAACAGACATTTGTTTACATCTGGTGTTAATCAATATATTTCATGGAATACAACCAAGTTAAATAATGAAACAAACTGTGGTGCAAGCAGAGTGTACAATATGCAATAAAATAATATTGCAAATTTACTAATGGAGAGGGGACACATGAGGTAGTTAGCAAAAATAAAACTCTAATCTACGCAGCCTGGCAACCTCTGTATGGTGACGGCAGGCTTTAACAAATAGGTGATAAGGCCATCTCCAACTAAGGGTTAGGCAAGAGTGCACATGGCAGGTAAAAGTAAGAATCAGAGCAGGAGGATAAGTGAGCAGGGATGGAGTGGAAAGAGGCACTCTACAGCTCAAGAAGAAAAAGCTTGGGAGCCTATGAATTCATCCTTTTTGTTAAGAGGATGCCTGGCAAGGCAGTCTTTCCTATCCTGACCCAACCCTAAAAAACAAAAACTGTACAAGCAGCAGTGCTGCCAATTTATGCCAGAAATATGGATACATGAGGATCAGGAATACATAGTACATTACAGCCCCTGCCCCCGCCAGGTGTTTGTCAGGCTTTAGTCTTCTTCAGTGAAGAGGCAAGGGTAGGATGTCACACTCATTCAAGTCGGAGTCAAGAACGCTAGGAAAGGCCAATGTTAAGTAGGGGGAAGAGAACACAAGACTTTTTAGCCAGTCCTTCCACAGAGACTATGCCCAAGGCAGATTGTTTCTCAAACTGTCATCTCTGAACTACTGGAAATGAAAAGTGATGTTTTTGTATTGTTTTGAAAAACCTGATATACACAGTGTGGTCAGGGATAGAAAATACAGACAAAAATGGGATCCTTAATCCAGCCTTGCACACATATCCATATATATATATATATATTATTTAACTCACTGGCTGGATGCGAAATGAACACCTGCTTTACAGATAAAATGACTAATGGAGAGGAGAGCCTTGCAGTAGCTGATGAGGGCAATGCCCAAATCCAGAAAACTGTAGGAAATAATCAAAGCACAATGCAAAGAAAATACAGCCTTGAACCAGAACACTTTTCTGATGACTTCCATGATTTTTTTCATTTCTACTGAGCAATTCTCTCACTACAAAAAGTAAACATAATGGATTTCCCTCTTTTGAATTTTTTCTACTCCACAGCCGAGGACCAGGGAGAAAAGCTCCAAATGAGTGTCTTTGGAATGTGGGAGGAAACCAGAGCACCAGAAGGAAACCCAATCAAATGCAGGGAGGACAAGCAGACTCCGCACAGAAGACACCCCGGCCAAGAATCAAACTATTCTAATAGCTATGTCAAGAATCGAAATGGCAATGCTCAGATCTGCTCTGAGCTACAACAGAATGGCATTAAATATACTGATCCCAAAGATATTGCCAATATCCTGGCAGATCGATTTAGTGCCAACTTCACCCCCCCTCTCACCCCCTAAAGGGCCCATCTCATAACAACAGATTGCCTAATTCCGGTAATCATGGCCACACAGGTAGAAACTGCACTCTCCAAAGCTAAGAATATAGCATTCATGGGACTAGATGACATCCCGGGCTGTGTACTACATGAACTACAAAATGAACTGGCACCTCATCTAAGTGTCATGTTTAATCATATCCTCACCTCAGGCTTCGTGCCCACTGAGTGGTGCACAGCTAGTTAGCCCACTCCACAAGAGGGGGGGGTCCACCTTGGATCCCGGGAACTACCGTCCAATCAGTCTAAACAGCCTCATCTGCAAGGGCATGGAACGCATTATCATGGAACTTATAAACAAAGACATTGGCAACCTTCAAACACTGGTCCCCACTCAGTTTGGGTTCGTGAAGGGTCAAATCTTGTCTCCTGAACCTGACTGACTTCTTTGAATCAGTCTTCAAAGCTATGGACGAGGGTAAGGTGGTCCACATAGCCTATCTGGGCCTCGCCAAGGCCTCTGACACCATCCTCCACTCTGGAATCACAGATAAATTTACTAAGCTGGGCATAAATTCCTACATCACTCGATGGGTTGCCAACTGGCTTACTGTCAGAACCCAGTCTGTAAAAGTAGCCGACTCCAAATCCAGCTCCAGACAAGTAACAAGTAGAGTACCTCAGGGTTCAGTCCTGGGACCGCTCTTGTTTGGCATCTACTTCTCTGAAGTACAGGCCAACACTAAGGGACTCTGGCTAACAAAGTTCACAGATGACTGCAAACTGGGAGCCATTATTGAATCCCCAAGTGATGTGGATATTCTACAAAAGGGCCTTACAGAAACAGATGCTTGATGCCAGAGCCATGGGCTCAAGCTTAATCCCAATAAATGTATAGTTATCCCCTTTGGGAAAAACCATGTACAGGGGACATAGGTGGACAGTGGTCTCACCTTCGATAACCACATCGCCACAACAGTCAGGAATCCTTCTATGTGGCACACCTCATCACTAAGGGCTTTTCATCCAGAAAATAGGAGGTCATTGTCCCACTGTACTCATCCCTCATTAGACCCATTATAGAGTACAACACCCCATTTGATAAGTACATCACAAGACATCTGTAACAGTTGGAAAGGCCGCAGAAATACCTCATTAAAAGAATCACAACCCTAAAGCAGATGCCCCATGCTGACCATCTAAAAAAACTGCAGCTATACTCTGTGGCATATTGTCTACTCAGAGGCAATCTCTGCTAAACATACAAGGCCATGTCAAATCCTGAGCTGTAGGACATGCTCCATTTAAAGAAATCCCAATCCCTCAGAGCCACACGCTCCAGGGATCTAAACCTTGTCATCACAATGAACAAAACATGCTGGAGGGATAGGTTTCTGACCCAGAGACTCCCCAGACTCTGGAATAGACTGCCCATACATGTCAAGCAGAGTGCTTCCTTGCCTCTCTTCAAGAGGAACCTTGACGATTGGATGGGAGAAAGGAAATTCACCCCGGGGATCATGTCAGTCACCCTGCTAGACAGGGGTCCAGGGAAGTAAATATTGTGGGAAGAAATATCGGGGGAACTGTTTGGCTAGGCTTGTATAGGCCCTAGGGCCGATAACCTAGTACCAACCTATGAACCTATGGAGAACCTCTTGCAGTGAGGCGACATTACTAACCACTACACCATTGCGCCACCCATGAACTTCAGAATGTCACTTCTCTTCAAAATAATCTAAACACAGAAAATGGTTGTTGGAGGTTACTTCATCCCAAATTGATTTACAACATTATACAGATCTGGCAGCATCAAGCATTTTTTCAAAACACTACAGACATTTCCTTGCAATTACAGCTGCACAACTCAAGTAGGCTCCTATTTTGATAATATAGTGACTACTTAACGTGTCAGTCTTTTACTCAAGTCCAACCAGAATTCTTTGAAAATGCTGCTGAAAGAACTGTCAAAAAAATAAGACCAGTGAACATTTCATCCACCACCACTAAATCAAATGTACAGGACAAACAACTGTGACAAAGATCCCCATACAACCATAATCAAAGGTATTGCATCCCCATACAAAACCAAACCTTAAGATGCATAAATTTCAGGAGAACAAATCGGATGCGACTAAAAATCTTAGTCTAGTCTGCTATATACAGCTTTAATTCTGCAGGTAACCAATACATTACAGTCAGCTTAAATGGGAAGGATGACTCCGACCTCTCAACTACTATGAAGGAGGGCTACAACCCTGTAGTCATAGCTACCCAAAATCCAATCAGCATCAGCAGGAAATGCAAGAAACTCACTGAAGAGAGATTTAAAAAAAAACACACACCAAGAGGTGGGAATTATGATAACACACATCGGAAGTGCTTCAATCCACTTACAACGTCTTATATCAACAAACTGCATTGGAACTACCTTCTGAGTTCACTTACCATTTTTTTCCATCCAACAGCCCACTCTGTTTTTAACCAAGTGTACCCCCCCCGATTAATGTCAGCTCCAAGGTTTTGGCTTCTCATTCTCCCCAGGAGTGGGCTCTATTTGAACTGCTGTCTCAAACAGAGACTCAATAAGCAGTACAGTGTTAAAAAAAAAAAAGGCAAAGCTTCAGGAAAACTGTTTATCATGAAGAAATGCAAAATAATTGATCTCCACTTGGGTCGTTCACTAACTACAAGCAAAATTAAGACATCTGACTTTACGACTTAACTAATGCCGTGATAAGCAGATATTCACCCATCTCTCAATCATAACTCTATTTTTATGGACAAGGCCCTTTAACAGAACTGATAGTTTAAATTCCACATGCAAGTGTGGAATGTGTTTACTTCCGGGGTAGCATGTGTGTGACACACGCATGGTTCTCCTTAAAGGAGAAGATGCCACCACTGCCATGTTAAGTTTTTTTTTTAAATACATTATTAAAATAAATGTTTAAACCTCCTAGTCAGAGTGGGCCCCTCCCCAGCCAAGGGGTGTTACAGGGTGCGATTGGCTGTCCATCATCCTGATCGCTGTTTTATGTAATAGTGGCTTATAAAAGACGGTATTGCATTTACGGTCAAACCTGAGAGCTGTAGCACTCAGTGTGTGGTCAAAGTAATATGCTACTGTTTAAATGTGTGTGTATATATATATATATATATATATATATATATATATATATATCAACTGTAGCATCTGTTTGCTACAGTTTATAAGAATAAGATTTTTTTTTCTTTTTTAAATAAAATGGAGGAGGCTCAGGGGTAGGGCACAGAAACGGGACTTGAATTGCTGGGGGGGGGGGTGCATCTGGTCATCTGGTTGGTGTGCCATTAGAAGGGACTTTTTTTTTGTTTTGTTTTGCATTTCACTTGAAGAGCTGAGTTGGTGGGTGCTGGTTCATGGTACTGCCACAGGGGTACTGGTTGAACCAGCTATGCTTCTGAAAAAAAGTGATAGTTTAGTATGAGTTTTTAGGTTAAGCCACTGAGGCAAAACATGGTAGGCATTTAGCACGCAATCTATGAAAGGGACAGCTTTTGGGCAAGACCAATGTAAAATGAATTTGCAGCAAATTATCCTACTTAAAAAAAGAACTCACAAAACAGTATTAACCCTCCACAAAAAAATAAATAAATAAATAAATAAATAAAATTATCTGCTTTTACTGTATTTGTGTTTCTTCCTACTTTATTTTGCTTTTGCGTCATCTTAAAAGTACTCAATTGTATTTATTATTGCTTGGCGTAACTCATTCTAAGCCTTTTAGTTTAAGCACTTGGGCTTCAGACCAGTTGTTTTACATTAAGAAGGTTTGTGGTCTGCACTGTAGTTGCAGAACAGGTAGCTTACATCCTTCTAAGTTGGCAACTGCTGATTGAGGGCTCAGTGTCTGTTATTCTAAAAGTGTTTTAATTCTGGTTTAAGCACTTGGGCTTCAGGCCAGTTATTTTACATTAAAAGGGTTTGTGGTCTGCACTCTTGTGGGAGGAGAGGCTGGACTCTGCCCTTCTGAGCTGGGAATTTCTGGTTAAAGGCTTATAGTGCCTGCATATTTAAACTGCTTCTTACTGAAATTGGTACACCTTGTTTGCTGTAGCATAGACTAGATCCAGACCTGCTAAATCTAGCTTTGTTAGTATGCTTGTTGTTTGTTTGTTTGTTATTTCCCTGAAATGCTAATCCCACCTAAAACGCGGCTTTTCAGCGCTTCAGTGGATCCCTAGAGTGATATCTGCCATTGCTTACTGTACTTATTTCCTTGTTTCACTTGAAAGAAAGTTACTGTTTGTCATTTTTGCATTTAAGTTACCTGTAACACATTGCATTTAAGATACCTGGCACTTGCTCACTAAAGCAATTATATAAGTCAGCACTAAAAAATTAAAAGCACTACACCCTCACAAACTCCCCTTGAGTACCTTGTTCCCCATTGGCCCTTTTTTTTCAATTATAAAGGAATTCCCAGTACTATTCTAGCATGTCCAAAGGTCAGTTGTCAATCTCTTCTCCAGTCCAGCTGGTGAATCTGGGAATCTTGAGGCAATGTTACAACTGCCTCATGTACACAGACAACCCTCTCCTCCTCCCAACAAATTCCAACACATGTGAGAGATGCAACCATATAGCCATACTGGAGGCAAAGCTCTCTCAACTCAGTACTGGCGAAACCAGTCAGGAAGAGAAGGAAACCACACTCATTACAATTCCAGTCTCACATAGACCTACCACGACAGCAAACCAAACGCAAACACACAAAAACATACTCGGAGGCTCTAAATAAAAATCTGCCTAAGCAGCAGAGACTTCCAAAGCAGACACCCAAGCAACCGCTACCCCAAAACAAAACTCATGCAACACATAGCTCACAAAGCCAGTGTGCCGAACAGTCACAGCCCTTAAGGCTAAACAACACACCTGATACACTTGTAATAGGTGACTATCGTCAGGCACACTGATGTCCCGCTCACCAGACTGAACAAGGAGAAGGTCACGGTGAGCTGCCTGTCGGGCGCTAGGATCCGCCACATAACATAAGCACTCAGGTCACTCCAAGGCAAGTACAAATATGACTTAGTCACTGTCCATGCTGGTGTGAATGACCTGAGACGTACCTCCCTGGACTACATGAAAAGAGACATAGAGGAGCTCTCTGAACATGTAGCCCAGGCCTGTATGACCCTGACCTTGGGTAGCATCTTACCCTCACCAAGAATGATGCCACAATATGAAGACAAGATGATCAACTTCAACAAGTGGCTTAAGTATTGGTGTCATTCAAAGGGGATCCAATGCCTGTCAGCCTGGGATGACATGCTCGACAAGCCACGATGCTTTGCTAGGGACGGCTTGCACCTGTCACCCCTGGGCTTTCGGATATTGGCAAAGGCTCTTGCTACCCCCATAGTGCCTTTTTTAGGCAAGGCTCAAAAGACAAACCCACCTCCATAGGTATCACAAGGGATAAGAAACTAAGAGTAATGCTACTCAATGGCAGAAGTCTAAACCTCATGATGCACACACTCAAAACTCTCCTTAACATGGAGAACATCGATATCTGTACAGTAACAGAAACCTGGTTCAAGGCGCCCGAGAGCACCCCAGCACTACCCGGTTATACCTCATACCATGCTTTTCGGCCCCAAAACTTGGACCGAACCACAAAAGGAGGGGGAGTATCAATATTCGTCAAAGATACCCACACCTCCAGGTTGGTGGCACAGCACGAAGCATCAGAGACTATCTATGTGCAACTAACAGTGGGTAAAACTGCCTTCCAGTTTATAGCCTGCTACAGACCACCCTCCCAAACACAGGAACCCCACTCGGCCTTCCTGAGAACACTGGAAAATATGAAGGTCTCTCCAAACACCATTATATTGGGTGACTTCAACTACCCAAACATAGACTGGGAGCATTACTCTAGCCCCAACACCCTAGCCCAAAGGTTCCTAGAATTTATAAACTCAAATGCTATTGAACAACTTGTTACCACTCCCACAAGAGGGGAAAACATACTGGACCTGAGCATCACCAGCATGGGGACTCTATGCTCCAGACCAAAAGTGTATCCCTCACTGGTAAGATCAGACCATAAACTAATCTCACTGGATATTCACATCCCGACTCCACCCCCTGCCCTGAAAACCACAGTGAAAAACATCTCTAAAGCAAATTTCACACTCCTCAAAACTGAGGTGGAATCCTTCAAAGCCCCCAGGCCTGTGGAAAATACGGCCCAGACCGCAGAATCCTTTATAAACGCATTCTCTGAACACCTTCAGGAATGCATGGATCATGCAATCCCAAATAAAACCAAGACCCAATCCTCCAAAGGCAGACGTCCTGTCTGGTGAACCCCAGCCATAAACAAACTATACAATAGAAGGAGGAATCTACTACATGATAGAGCAAAATCCCAAAAAGGGAAGGCATCTCTGATCAGTATTAGCAAAAAACTACGGGCACTCATAAAATCGTCTAAGGCCAGCTTCGAGAGAAAAATTGCACAGGACACTAAGGATAATCACAAGGCTTTCTTTACTTATGTTAGGAACCTGGGTGGGAATTCCCAGATATGTTCAGAATTAGTCTAAAATGACAAAAAATACACCGAACCCACAGACACTGCCAACATCCTAGCTGACAGGTTCAGTGCAAACCCCCCCCAACCAAAAGGGCAAATATATATCCCAGCAGAATGCTGCCCCCCTGACATCTCAGATGCTCAGGTAAGAGCTGCCCTCTCCAAAGCAAAAACACATCATCAATGGGACCAGACGGTGTCCCAGGCTGCGTCCTACATGAACTCCAAGAAGAGCTAAACCCAAACATAAAACTACTGTTGAATCTCAGCCTTACTACAGGATATGTACCCAAAGAGTGGCGTACAGCAACAGTGGTCCCTCTCCACAAAGGTGGTGCCTCAATGGATCCTGGAAACTATCACCCCATAAGCCTGACTAGCTTGGTCTGCAAAGCTATGGAAAGGATCATCATGGACCTCATAAATAAAGATATTGGGAACCTACAGACACTGGATCCTACCCAGTTCGGCTTTAAGGGCAGATCCTGCCTCTTAAACCTGGTTGATTTCTTTGAAACAGTCACCAAGGCCATTGACGAGGGGAAGGTGGTCCACACCTACAGTACCCCACTCGGGCATTATAGATAAGCTCACCAGCTTCAATATAAACCCCTATGTCACTAGATGGGTTGCAAACTGGCTCAAGGACAGAACCCACATGGTGAGAATTGCTGGAGCCATGTCAGACTCCAAACCAGTTACAAGTGGCGTCCCACAAGGCTCAGTCCTGGGACCTCTCTTGTTCGGTATATATTTCTCTGAGGTACAGGCCAACACGGAAGGACTGTGGCTGACCAAGTTCGCAGATGACTGCAAAATGGGCGCCATAATCGACTCTCCAGCTGACACAAGCATCCTCCAAAAGGGCCTCATAGAAACAGACAACTGGTGCCAGAGCCATGGCCTCATGCTAAACGCCAAAAAGTGTATAGTCATCCCCTTTGGCAAAAACAAAGTGCCCACAAATTACCACATAGGTGGTAATCCATTAAGTACAGAAGAAGTAATTAGGGACCTGGGGACCTAGGTTGATAGCAATCTCTCATTTGACAACCATGTGGCCAAAGTGGTTAGAAAAACATTTTATATAGCCCACCTAATCATGAAGGGATTCACATCTAGATCAGGGGAGGTCATCGTGCCTCTTTACTCATCCCTCAGCAGGCCCATAATTGAGTACAATGCCCCTTTTGGGATATACCTTACCAGACACCTGCAGCAACTGGAAAGACCCCAAAAGTACCTCACCAAGAGGATCAAAGGGCTCAAACAGATGCCATATGCTGCCCGGTTAAAGAAACTCCAGCTCTAATCAGTGACATACGGCCTGCTCAGAGGCGATCTGTTCCTGACGTATAAAGCCATGTCCAACCCGGAATTAATGGACATGCTGCACCTCAGAAAATCCAAATCCCATCGAGCTATGCGCTCGAGAGACTTGAACCTCAGCACTGAAATAAACAGGACATGCTGGAGGGACAGATTCATAACCCAGAGGCTCCCTTCACTGTGGAATAAAATCCCAGTCCAGGTTAGGCAGAGTCCCTCAATGACTCTCTTCAAGAGGAATCTTGATGAGTGGATGGGAGATCGTAGGTTTACCCCAAGTATCACTTCTGTGTCACTGTTAGACAGAGGCACAGTATACTAACCTCGAAAAAGGGCATAGCAAAATTATTTTAAAATGGGTGGCGAAAGCCAAACACACTCTGGCTAGGCTTATAAATGCCCTAGGGCAGATAGCCTAGTATGAACCTATGAACAAAGGATGCAACAGAGAAAAGGTGCATTAAAATAGTGAAAAAAGTACACAATAAAACAGCAATCTTAAGAGTGATACTTTTACTCATGTAGCACATGCAGAAATCCAGGTACTGCTACTAGGAAATTAATATATTCTAACAAGATGGAAAAGAAACCTAGCAGTTTGCCGACTTATGAAACAGATAAAGATATAAAATAAATACTTCTAAAATGGCATAGTAGCATCACTAAGGTAAAAAAAACAAAACTGCCATTCCAGTGGGGTACAGGAATAAAGCCCTGCTATGTCCTAGCCAACTTGGGTTCATTTAGAAGTTTGGCTGACTGACATAATGGCAGGGAAGGATGGGTATTACAATCTGGGGGGGGGGGTGTGCAGACCTGTGGACGTCTCCAGCATCAATCCTGGTGGAAGCTTGAGATGACACATTGTGAGGTTTGTCTGTAACAAGGGAATGGGTGCAGATGTGGCTGAGCTGCCATGGAGGTGAGCTAATACACCACACAGCTCCACTGTACTCCCCATCCGGGAGTCCGGGACAATCAGAATTGTCCTTGGCCTGTCTTCTTTTACCTTGAGCAGTACTCTTGAGAGAAGGGGCAGAGGGGAAAAAGGCATAGAATGAGATTTTTTCCCATTGAAAGAATAGGGCATCCACCTTCCAGGCCCTGCTGTGAGGGTTCCTGGTGCTGAATTTGCTTAACTGGTGGTTGTGGGGAAAGGCAAAGAGATCCACCTCTGGGGTCCCCCACCTCAGGATCAGAAGGTTGAAGGTGCTGGGCTCCAATTTCCACTCATGTGGGTCTAGGAGATTTCTACTTAATCATCTGCAAGTGAATTTTGTTTGCCTGGCAGGAATTGAGCTTGTAGATGGACTTGGTTGTCCAAAGCTGCACTCCACAGTCATGGCTAACCTGCAGAGTGGGTAAGACAGGGTCCCCCCCCTGCTTGCTTATGTACCACATAACTGTGGTGTTGTCTGTTTTTATCAGCAGTTGTCCTGGAAGGATTAGGTATCTGAAAGCTGTCAGAGCATTCTGTACAGCTAGCATCTCCTTTTGGTTGATGTGCAGGAGAATTTGGCTGGGGCTCCAGTGGCCCTGAATGCATTTGCCAGCCATGTGGGCCCCCCATGCATAGTCTGATGTGTCTGTGGACAGGGTTTGGGTGGCGTGGGGTAGAGTAAAATGCAGTTCCTTGTTGTGGTTGCATGCTTCTGCCCACCAAAGGAACTCTGCCCTCAGACAAGGCACGATAGGAATGACTGTTTCCAGGTCCTGAGAATGTCGGCACCAAAGACTATTTAAGTACCATTGAAGTTTCCTCATATGCAGTCTTGCACATGGAATTAGCAGACTACATGAGGCCATGAACTCTAGGGCTTGCAGTATTTTTCTTGAAATTAGCTGGGTTCTGGTGCCATTTGCTTGAAGTGGTCTGTCAGATAGACCTGTTTTTCTGCAGTGAGAAATGCCATCTTTGAAGTTGTGTCCAAGCTTGCTCCCAGGAATACAATCTCTTGACTGGGCACCAGTTGTGATTTCTTTTCGTTGATGGTGTACCCCAATGAAGTGAGAAGGCTTTTTACAAATGCCAGGTGCTGAAGCAGCAATTCCTGGCTGTCCGCCTGAATCAGGCAGTCATCCAATTAAGGGTAAATTTGGATATTTCTCTGCCTGCAGTATGCAATGGCTGGAGCCAGGCATTTTGTGAATACCCTGGTTGCAGTAGATAAGCCAAAGGGAAATGCAGAGAACTGATAATGCATAGATCCTGCCCTGAAACGTAGATATTTCTTTCCTGCATGATTCCCTGATGGGGATGTGTAGATAAGCTTCTTTTAAGTCTACGGTGACTAACCAGGCATCCTTGGCTAGCGTAGGGAAAAGCTGTTGCAGGGTAAGCATCTTGAATTTTGGGACCACCAGGAAGGTGTGGAGAACTGAAAGATCCAGGATTGGGCGCCAACAGCCCTCTTTCCTGGCTACCAGGAATAGTCTGGAGTAGAAACCCTGATCCCTTTGTTCTACTGAAACTGGTTGAATAGCACTGATGTTGAGCAGGAAAAGAACTTTGTTTTGAGCCTCTGCCCACTGGTTTGGAGGAAGGTCTGGAAACCCGCTTGGGGTTGGCAGTGAATGGAAATAAAATGTGTACCCCTGGGATATAATGTTGAAGACCCATCGGTCCTGAGTGATGGACATCCAGTTTTCTGAATGAAGGACACGTTTTCGTCCTGGGGGCACAAGCAATTGGGCAGGGCTGGGAAGTAGAGTTGAGAAGACACTGTGAACTTTTTCCATAGGGAGGTGGCTTACCACCCCTTGTTTTAGGGGTGGGAGCACTCCATTGCTTAGATCTCTGCATACCCTGATACTGTAGTCTGTTTACCCTGGGTCTTGTTTGGGAAGGCCTGGAGGGGGCTGGAAAGGACCAGTGTTTTGAAGGGCAAAGCCTACGGAACTGAGGTGGTTGCATTTGTAAGAATTCTTTAACAATTTGCATAGATGTAGCTTTTTCTTCCATCTTTTTAAGAACAACTTCTGCTTTGGTGCCAAACAAAATGTTCTTATTTAAAGGAGTGTCTAGTAAATTGGATTTGACATGATCTGCAAGGTCTGCTCCTTCAGCCAAGCAAGTCTTCTCAGTACAGAGCCAGTGACTGCAGCCCTGCAAGATGCTTCTAGGGCATCAAAACCACACTGCAAAGTATGCTTACTAACTTGGTTTGCAGAATGCATAAGCTCTTGCAAATCTTTATTTTCTGCACAATCTGGAAATATTACCATTTTTTGCTTAATGAGTTCTATAATATGTTGCTGGTACTTCAGCATGTGAAAAGTACAGTTGTGTACACTTACCATAAATGTAGAAGTTCGAGTGTATTCACTGTTGCAGTCATCACATTTGGGTTATTTGCTTGCAGTAGCCCTTAGTCGGCCTGATTATCAAAGTCTTGGGTCCTGCGTTGGTTGCTGTCTCATCTTCCATGACATCAGCTAGTCAGGGGTATAAAGCATGCAGCTGACACCATTTTATCAGTTTTTCTTGCCCCAGATGTCAGGTGCCCCCATAATGGGAAGCAATTATATACAAGGCTACATCTGCAACAAAAAGCAAATACACCAGAAAGCTTTAAGCATAGTAAACAAGAATAGAGGTATAAATAATAGAAGTCAGGGGGGCTGGAGGGAGGGTAAAGTACAGTTTTGCATCTACCATAAATGTAGATGTTCGAGTGCGCATACAGCTGCAGTCATCACACTTGGATTATCTGCCGTCAGGCGGGTCCTCGGTCGGCCGAATTCCAAAGTCTAGGTCCGGCGTTGGTTGCTGTCGCTTCTTCCCTGACGTCAGTGCGTCAGGGGTATAAAAGAGGCAGCCGACGCCATTTTCTTCAGTTTTTCTTGCCCCAGATGTCAGGTGCCCCCCAGAAAGGAAGGCAATACATGATGTTATGCAAACATACATAAGCAGATAAGTCAAAACAGTAGTTGCAAGCAAATACACCATATAGGAATACCCCAAATAGGTTGTATGTTAAAGGTGTTTGTCATAAGCTCTGTCCTAAGAGGGAATGGTGGGAGAGTAACCTGGACTGCAGCTGTATGCGCACTCGAACATCTACATTTATGGTAGGTACAAAAGTGTACTATGTTCTTCGTGCATACAGCTGCAGTCATCACACTTGGGTTGAATCCCAAAGCTAAGTAAGGGTGGCTGGTACTAAGCGGAGTTAGGAGGGGCTAGAATGCCCTGCAGGACTGCAGTGGCAAAGCCCGCTCTAGATTTTGAGTATAGTGGAAGGTGGTAGTGTTTGGTGAAAGTGTGCACTGAACTCCAAGTAGCTGCTTCCAGAATGTCCTTGATAGGGACCTCCCCTGAGGAAAGCTGCTGAGGTAGCTGTAGCCCTGGTGGAGTGGGATCTGATGTATACAGGCACTGATTTTCCATGAAATGAATAACAAAAGTGTATGCAGTGGGCTATCCATTTTGAAATAGTCTGTTTGGAAATAGCCTTTCCTTGAGCACCTGTAGCATAGGCCACAAAGAGCTGCTTAGATTTCCTGAATGACTTTGTTCTGTCCAAGTAATAACGAAGTTGCCTGTGAATGTCCAAGGAGTGGAGTAGCCTCTCCCCTTTGTTCTGGGGATTTGGATAAAAGGTAGGTAAATGAATGGTCTGATTCAAAGCCACACTGGATACTACCTTTGGCATGAAGGTAGGGTTGGTTCGTAAGGAAACCCTGTCCTGATGGAAAATGATGAATGGTTGCACAGGCATGAGGGCCTGTAGTTCCAAAACCCTGCGTGCTGAGGTAATAGCCAGAAGCAAAGCTGTTTTCCATGACAAGTATTGTAACTCTGCTGAAGAGTCCGTCTCAAAAGGAGGCAGTGTCAGCTTCTCCAATACGAAGTTGAGGTCCCAAGCTGGAGCTGGTTGTTTCCGTGGGGGGTTTATATTTTTTGCCCCTCTGAGGAACTGCCTTAATAGAGGGTGTGAGAATAAAGGAGGATCCGTATTGTACTGTGCTGAAATTGCTGAAGCGTGGATCTTGATGGAAGAGAAGGAAAGGCCACTTGTTTAACATCTCAGCTAGGTACTGTAAAATCTGAGGTATATTTATTACCCAAGGATTCTGGCCCTTTGCTTGATTCCAGGAGCAAAATCATTTCCATTTGGCAGAGTAGGTTTTTCTAGTAGAGGGTCTCCTGGCCTCCAAGATGACATCCTGTACCTCCTTGGAAAGGAGAGCCTGCTGGCAAATTAAGGTATTTTCCATGGAGCTAAACTTAGAGTTCTGAGCTGGCTGTGAAGGATCTTGTAGTTGTGCTGTGACAACAGAAGAGGGACTTGAGGTAGGATCCATGGTGGTGAGTGTGACAGGTTCTTTAGGAGAGGATACCAGTGCTGTTGTGGCCAGTCTAGAGCAATGAAAATCATTTTTGGCCTCTCTGCTCTGGTTTTTAATAGGACTTTGGTCAGTAGAGGTAGAGGCGGGAAGGCGTAGACTGTCAATGCTGTCCAACTGAAAGATAGTACGTCCACTTTCCAGGCCTGTGGATGATAGGTCCTTCAGCAGAATTTCTTCAACTGGTAATTGCTGTGGGAGGCAAACAGATCTATGTCTGGTTGTCCCCATGCTTGAGTTATCTTTGAGAAGACTTGAGGATGCAACTTCCATTCGTGAGGGTCTGTCATATTTCTGCTTAAGTTGTCTGCCAGAGTGTTTTCCTTCCCTGGCAGGAATTGTGCCTGTAGTTGAACTTGCCATTCCAATGCTGTGTTCCACAAGGTCATAGCTTGCCTGTATAAGGGGGTATGAATGCGTCCCTCCCTGTTTGTTTATGTACCACATGACTGTGGTGTTGTCTGTCCTTATCAATAGCTGGCCTGGTTGCAGTAGGTCCTTGAAATTCATAAGAGCATTTTGCACAGCTAGCATCTCCTTTTGGTTGATGTGTAGGTGCATCTGTTTTTGGGACCATTTTCCCTGGATGCACTGGTCTGCCATGTGTGCTCCCCATACGTAGTCTGAGGCGTCTGTTGTAATGACTTGCCTTGCTTGTGGTATACAGAAGGGGAGACCTGTGTTTCTTTGGCATGCTTGAGCATACCACAAAAATTCCTTTTGAAGGCATGGAATGAGTGGTAAAATTGTTTCCAAGCTGTGTTTGTGTTGAGACCATAAGTTTTTTAGGTACCATTGTAGTTTCCTCATATGCAGCTTTGCAAATGGTATTAGTAGAATGCAAGATGCCATGAACCCCAGAGCCTGCAGGATTTTCCTTGCAGTTAGCCTGGTTAAAGTTGCCATTTTGTTGAAGTATTGAGACAGTTGCCCTTGTTTGTTTGGCGTGAGGTAAGCCATCTGGGCCGTTGTGTTTAAGCTGGCACCCAGTTAAAAATTATCTGTTGAGAGGGTATTAGCTTTGATTTCTTTTTGTTTACTGTGTACCCCAGGCAATTTAACAGTTTTATTACAAACGCCAGGTGTTGCAATAGAATGTCCTTGCTGTCCGCTTGTATCAGGCAGTCCAGATATGGGTAGATTTGTATTCCTCGTTGTCTGCAGAAAGCAATTACTGATGCCAGGCATTTTGTAAACACTCTGGGCGCAGTAGATAAGCCAAAGGGCAATGCACAGAATTGATAATGGATTGAACCTGCAAGAAATCTGAGGTATCTTCTGCAATCTTGTCTGATAGGGACATGCAGGTATGTCTCCTTGAGGTCCAACGTTACCAGCCAAGACTCTTGCCCAGCATGGGAAGAAGCTGCTGTAATGTGAGCATCTTGAATTTTGGTACCTCTAGATATGTGTTTAGAATAGATAGGTCTAAGATGGGTCTCCAGTCTTTGTCCTTTCTTGGTACCAGGAATAGTCTTGAATAAAATCCTTGACCTTGTTCTTTTGCAGATACCTCTTGAATTGCTTTCATATCCATGAGAGCAGAAATTTGGTTTTTGTGCCTCTGCCCATTGATTTTGTGGCAGGTTTGGCATGCCCCTCATCTTTGGAAGGGTGAGAAAGTGGAATCTGTAGCCTCTGTCTATAACATCCAGAATCCATTTGTCCTTTGTAACAATGTGCCAGTTTTTTGAAAATAAGGCCAGTTTTCCGCCCAAAGGTGCTGCCATTATAGCTTTGTTTGGCAGGCAAAGGGGAAAGTCATTGTGTCTGCTTTCTAAATGACTGTGTTCTGTCTTCTCCACCTCTTGGGGCTGGTGATTGCCATTGCCTGGCTCTGTAAGATCCTTGAGGTTGTCCTCTACCCCTTTGGGGTCTGTCCGTGGCTGGAAAAGACCAATTTTTTGAAGGCCAGTTTCTGCTGAAGCGTGGAGGCTGCACCTGCAAGAAATCTTTAACTGTTTGCATAGATTTAGCTTTTTCCTCCATTTTCTTTAGTACCTCCTCAGCTTTAACACCGAACAGTACATCTTTTTGTAGTGGAGCATCTAATAATTTTGCTTTGACATGATCTGGTAAGGTTTGCTCTTTGAGCCAACCGTGTCTACGTATGACAGACCCCGTGACAGCAGCTCTGCATGAGGCCTCTAAAGCATCAAAACCACACTGTAAGGTATGCTTCCCCACTTGTTCTGCTCCATGCAACAAATCCTGCAACTCTTTCAAATCAGGTTGTTCTGTTTGTGTCATTTTGCTTTTCAGCTGAGATAGCAAGAACTGCTGGTACTTTAACATATGAAATTGACAGTTTAATGCCCTCATGGTTAAAGTGGCTGATATATACACCTTTTTCCCCCACCTTTTCAATGCTCTGGAATCTCTCTCTGAAGGTAAAGGGTTTTTAGTAGTAGAGGCCTTAATCCCCTTGGGACCCTGAGAAATAGTTTCTGGGTCAGCAGAAGGGCTTTTATAAAGGAACTGGTGAGAATCAGGAACCCGGTAATATCTGTCTGGTTTAACAGGGGCAGGAGGTAAAGAGTCTGGATTAAGACTGGCTTCTGCGTACACATCATCCAAAATATCTAAGACAGGAGGAATAGCCAGGGGCCTATGCTGGGGAAGCAGCAGAAATTCCCTGAGCCTTTTTTTGGAATCTGAGTAATCTTGGCCTTCCCAGTGGAAGTGTTCTCTCAATGTATGTAGGGTTTCCCCAAAAGAGTAGTCCTCAGGGGAGGAGACTGAGGGAATAGACTCCTCAGCATCATCGTCTTCAAAAGGGGAATAGGCGTAATCCGGATCCTCAGAAAGGCCTGAGGTAATAGATGCCTGATCTGAGGAAGGGTAGTCTTCCTCCATCCTGGGTCTTTTGTCTGAGGGGGGTTGAGAGCCCCTGATGAGTGAAATCAAATCTTCAGCCATTTTAAGCATCTGTTTTTTGGGCATGGGTCCTTGAGAGGGGGCTTGAGGACCCTGTTTTTTAATTTTCATTGGAGCTTGCGATTTTTGCCTAAAACTGGCGTCGGCATATCCAACGACATAATATAATTAAATGTTTTGCCAAAATAATGAAGGGCGAACTCCGCCCTGTGCTTAATAGTGCGCTTGTTAAATCTAGCACAAAAATGGCAGGCCGAGACGTTGTGGTCTGGCCCTAAACAAGGTATACAATAAGAGTGAAAATCCTTATGCGGTATTTGCTTCCCACAAGAAATGCAATTATTAACTTTGTCTGACATGGGTCTGAGGCAAGAAAAGTTTCCCCAACGGGGTACTTAGCTTTAAAGAAGACTTTGGCTGAAATACTTTCGTAAATCTCAGGAGCTGGCCGACCGGCACTTGCGAACTGCTTCTGCTTCGGGCACCGCGCGGCAAGAAAGACTGAAGAAAATGGCGTCAGCTGCCTCTTTTATACCCCTGACGCACTGACGCCAGGGAAGAAGCAACGACAACCGACGCCGGACCTAGACTTTGGAATTCGGCCGACCGAGGACCCGCCTGACGGCAGATAACCCAAGTGTGATGACTGCAGCTGTATGCACGAAGAACATCCAGGACTGCAACAGTGAATACACTCGAACATCTACATTTATGGTAAGTGTACACAAAGTACAGTTTTGCACCTACCATAAATGTAGATGTTCGAGTTTATACACTGCTGCAGTCATTACACTTGGGTTATCCTGCCATCAGGTGGTTCCCCAGTCGGCCTGAGTTCCAAAGTCTTGGTCAGGCATCGGTTGCTGTCGCCTCCTCCCTGACGTCAGTGCAACAGGGGTATAGAAGATGCAGCCGACGCCATTTTCTTCAGTTTTTCTTGCCCCAGATGTCAGGTGCCTCTAAATAGGTAGGCAAATTCCAATTGCTAATAAAACATACATAAGAAAAGCAAAAAAACAACTTACAGCTACCAGCAAATATTCCCCATAGGTAGTAAGGGTAGAAGACATAGGTACGTACCAGCCAGTAAGAGGGGAAGGAGGGAGGGTAACCTGGACTGCAGCAGTGTATACACTCGAACAACTACATTTATGGTAAGTACAAAACTGTACTATGTTCATCGTGTTACACTGCTGCAGTCATTACACTTGGGTAGAATCCCAAAGCTGAGGAAGGGTGGCTGGTTCTATAAGGCATTAGGGGTGGCTATGAGACCCTGCAGCACTGCAGTGGTGAAGCCAGCGGCGAAGCCAGCTCTGGATTTAGAGTATAGAGGCAGATGGTTATGCTTGGTGAAGGTATGTACAGAACTCCAAGTTGCTGTTTCCAAAATATCCCTGGTAGGTACCCCCCTGAGGTAGGCTATTGAAGTGGCTGTTGCCCTGGTGGAGTGAGATCTAATGCTGCTAGGTACAGGATTTCCATGGTATGAACTGCAGCATATGCTACCAATAATTGCTCAGATTTTCTGAAAGCTTTGGTTTTGTCCAAGTAGAAGCATAACTGCCTGTGAATGTCCAAAGAGTGCAATAGTCTCTCCCCTTTATTGTGTGGTTTAGGATAAAAAGTTGGCAGGTGAATAATTTGGTTTAGAGCCACACTGGATACCACCTTTGGCATAAAAGTAGGGTTAGTTCTTAAAGACACCCTGTCCTGGTGGAAAATGAGGAAAGGTTCCACTGCCATTAGTGCCTGTAATTCTGAAACTCTTCGTGCTGATGTTATTGCCAGGAGCAGAGCAGTTTTCCAATAGATATATTTTAATTCTGCTGTGTTGGCTGGCTCAAAAGGAGGTAAAGTTAGCTTCTCCAAAACAAAGTTGAGGTCCCAAGTTGGAGTAGGTGCTCTACGGGGCGGTCTTATGTTTTTAGCCCCTCTGAGGTACTGTTTTAACAGAGGATTAGAGAAAATTGGTGGATCCGTGTTGTAATGAGCAGAGATGGCAGAGGCGTGGATCTTGATGGATGAGAAGGAGAGTCCTTTGTCCAGCATCTCAGTTAAATATTGTAGTATCTGAGGAATGTTTGGGACAAGAGGGTCAAGGCTGCGAGCTTGGTTCCAGGCACAGAATCTCTTTGATTTATCCAAATAGGCTTTCCTGGTACTAGGTCTTCTGGCCTCCAGAATGACATCCATAACAGCTTTGGAGAGAGGCACTGCTTGCTTGACTAAGGAATCTTCCATACAGCTAGGTTTAAGGTCTTTAGCTGGCTGTGTAGTATTTGTTTGTTGTGCTGAGTCAGCAGATGTGGGATTTGAGGCAAAATCCAGGGTGTTTCTTGTCCTAAGCTCCTTAAGATTGGGTACCAGTGCTGGCGTGGCCAGTCTGGTGCAATCAGGATCATCTTTGGCTCTTCCTGCCTGGCTTTTATGAGTACCTTTGGCAGGAGAGGTAGTTGTGGGAAAGCGTATACTTGTAGGTTCTCCCAGCTGAATGAGAGGGCATCCACTTTCCATGCTTGTGGATGGTAACTCCTTGTGCAGACTTTTTGTAGCTGGCAGTTTATTGGGGATGCAAACAGATCTATGTCCGGGCTCCACCATTTCTGTGTTATCATTCTAAATATTTGTGGATTCAACTCCCATTCGTGGGGATCCATGATGTTTCTGCTTAAGTCGTCTGCCAGTGTGTTTTTGTCTCCTGGCAGGAATTGTGCTTGCAGATTAACTTGAAGGATTATAGCTGTGTTCCACAAGGTCATAGCTTGTCTGCATAGGGGGTAGGAGTGAGTGTCCCCTTGCTTGTTTATGTACCACATAACTGTGGTGTTGTCTGTCTTTAATAGTAGTTGTCCTGGATGCAGCAGGTCCTTGAAAGCTATAAGCAGATTTTGTACAGCTAGCATCTCTTTTTGATTGATGTGAAGATCCCTTTGTTCTGCGGGCCACGTGCCCTGAATACATTTGCTGCCATGTGTGCTCCCCAGGCATAATCCGATACATCTCTTGTCAGTGTTTGCCTGGCTGTGGGTTGTGTAAAAGGCTATCCCTTGTTGAGGTGACAAGCTTGAGCCCACCATTGAAACTCCTGTTGAAGGCAAGGGATTAGTGGTATAACTGTTTCCAAACTTTGACAGTGTTGAGACCATACATTCTTTAGGTACCATTGTAGTTTCCTCATATGCAGTCTGGCATATGGAATTAGTAGTATGCAAGATGCCATGTAACCCAAGGCCTGCAGAATTTTTCTTGCAGGGAGTTGGGTCTTTGTTGCCATCAATTGAAAGTATTGAGTCAGTTGTCCTTGTCTGTCTGGCATGAGATAAGCCATCTGGGCCGTTGTGTTCAAGCTGGCACCCAGGAATATAATCTCTTGTGAGGGCACTAGTTTTGATTTCTTTTCATTTACTGTGTACCCAAGGCAACTTAATAACTTTTTTACGAACGCCAGATGCTTTAGAAGAATGTCCTTGCTCTCTGCTTGAATCAGGCAGTCATCCAGGTACAGATAAATTTTAATTCCTTTCTGTCTGCAAAATGCAATTACCGGTGCCAGGCACTTTGTGAAGACCTTGGGTGCAGTAGATAAGCCAAAGGGCAGTGCAGAGAATTGGTAGTGCATTGAACCCGCTATGAATCTGAGGTATCTTCTGCAGTTTTGTCAGATAGGGACATGCAGGTATGCCTATTTGAGGTCCAAAGTCACGAGCCAAGCTTTCTTGCCCAGCATGGGAGGAAGCTGCTGTAATGTCAACATTTTGAATTTCGGAACATCCAGGTAAGTGTTTAGAGATGAAAGATCCAGAATGGGCCTCCAGGCTTTTTCCTGTCTGGGTACCAGAAAGAGTCTTGAGTAAAATCCTTGTCCTTGCTCCTGTGATGGTACCTTTTGAATAGCTCTCATATCCATGAGTGCTGTAATTTGTTTCTGAGCCTCTGCCCATTGATTTGGTGGCAGATTTGGCATTCCTTTTAACCTTGGCAGAGTGTGAGAGTGGAACCTGTAACCTTGAAATACAATGTTGAGAACCCATTTGTCTTTGGTGACCTTTTTCCAATTGTGGTAGAAGAGTGCCAGTTTTCCTCCCAGGGGGCTGCCAAGAAGGATTTTTTTGGCAGCTGTAGTAGGAAGTCATTGGTGCTGTTTTTTATATGGTTGGGGCCTGTCTTCCCCTTCTTTCTGGCTTGATGCAACCCATTGTCGAGGCCTGTAAGTACCTTGTGTTTGACCTCTACCTTTTGGACGTCTTTATCTTCCCCTTTGAGGTCTGTCTGTAATTGGAAAGGACTAATTCTTAGTTGGCCAGTTCCTGCTAAATCTAGGAGGCTGAACCTTTAAGAAATCCTTCATCGTTTGCATAGATTTTGCCTTACCCTCCATTTTCTTTAGTACCTCTTCTGCCTTAACTCCAAATAACACACCCTGCTGCAAAGGTGCATCCAGTAATTTTGCTTTAACATGATCTGGTAATGTATGTTCTTTTAACCAAGCATGTCTTCTAATGACAGAGCCTGTAACTGCTGCTCTGCAGGAGGCCTCTAGAGAATCAAAACCACATTGCAAAGTATGCTTTCCCACTTGTTCAGCTGCATGCAATAAATCCTGCATTTCTTTAAAATTAGGAGGATCTGATTCTGGAAGCATTTTTTGTTTTAACTGAGACAGTAAAAATTGCTGATATTTTAGCATGTGAAACTGGCAATTTAAGGTTCTCATTGCTAAAGTTGCAGACGTATATACTTTCTTTCCACATCTGTCTAATGCTCTGGAATCTCTGGTTTCTTTTTTTTTTTGGTTTCCCAAATCTCTTTGGGTTCCTGAGAAATAGTTTCAGGGTCAGCTACAGGGCTTTTATACAGAAATTTATGTGAGTCAGGGACTCTGTAGTATCTGTCAGGTTTAACAGGGGCTGGAGGTAAGGAATCAGGATTTAAGCTGGATTCAGTATACACATCATCCACAATATCTAACACTGGAGGAATAGCAAGGGGTCTGTGTTGAGGTAATAAAAGGAAGTCTCTGAGCCTTTTCTTGGATTCTGAATAATCCTGGCCTTCCCAGTGGAAATGCTCCCT
The DNA here is from genome assembly GCF_019279795.1 of Protopterus annectens. Taxonomy (NCBI): domain Eukaryota; kingdom Metazoa; phylum Chordata; order Ceratodontiformes; family Protopteridae; genus Protopterus; species Protopterus annectens. Next base: position 9,498,807 of record NC_056748.1, read on the forward strand.
CATGGTATGTAGGGTTTCCCCAAAGGAGTAGTCCTCAGGCGGTGAGGCTGATGGAATAGATTCCTCAGCATCAGAATCCTCATAAGGGGGTAAAGGTATCCTAGGTCTGAGGATGAATCAAAAGAGATGGACACCTGGTTGGATGAGTCATAGTGTGCATCCTGTCTAGGCCTTTTATCAGGAGGGGGATGGGACCCCCTGATCAGAGTGATTAGGTCTTCGGCCATTTTGAGCATTTGTTTCTTAGGCATGGAGGTCTGTCCTGGAGAATGCTGTATTTGTTTCTTTGACTTTAAAAGAGGCTTAGACTTAGCTGAGAGTTTAATGCTTAACTGAGTAGGTCTGAAGATACCCTGTGTAGCTGTGGGTTGCTCAGCTACTCCGGATCCCTCTGAAAGGTTAGCCTCGGTAGGCTGAAGAACTTGTGTGTCCGAAGGCCCAGCCATCTCCACGTGGGAGTCAGAAGCGGCTTGTGGTTCTACAAAAGTGGTCATCAGGGACTGCGAAAGAGCCTTGCTGAAAACCAGAGAACTGGCGACTGGCCTAGAAGAGGCTTCGTCAGTTTTGGACCTCAGATGCCTATCCTTGTCTTTGCGCTTTTTGTGTATTCCGGTCATCGGAAGTTCCGATAGCATGGTATAAATTGAATTTTCTACCAAAATAATGTCGGGCAAAATCAAACCTACGTTTAATAGTGCGCTTGTTAAACCTAGCACAAAACCGACAACCAGTGACGTCGGGGTCAGGGCCTAGGCATGGGATACAATAGGAATGGAAATCCTTATGAGGTATTTGCTTCCCACAAGAAATACAGTTATTAACTTTTACTGACATCAGTCTGAGGCAAGAAAATTTTCCCCAACGGGCTACTTAGCTTTGTAGAAGACTTCGGTTCTGGATTCGGAATGAAAATCTCTGGAGACGGCCGACCGGTACTTGCGAACTGCTTTTGCTTCGGGCACCATGCGGCAAGAAAGACTGAAGAAAATGGCGTTGGCTGCATCTCATATACCCCTGTCACACTGACGTCAGGGAGGAGGCGACAGCAACCAACGTAGGACCAAGACTTTGGAACTCAGGCCGACTGGGGAACCGCCTGATGGCAGGATAACCCAAGTGTAATGACTGAAGCAGTGTAACACGATGAACATCTGTACTATGTTCTTCGTGTTTCACTGTTGCAGTCATCACATTTGGGTAGATTCTCAAAGCTAAGGAAGGGAGGAGGTAGTTAGATAGCATTAGGACCAGCTATATGGCCCTGCAAGACTGCAGTGGCAAAGCCAGCTCTGGATTTAGAAATAATTGGCAAGTGGTAATGCTTGGTGAAGGTATCTACAGAATTCCAGGTAGCAGCTTCTAGGATGTCCCTGGTAGGGACACCTCTGAGAAAGGCTGTAGAGGTAGATGCAACAATGGTCGAATGTGCTCTTTTCCCCTGTGGGGTAGGTTTTCCATGATGCTTACAGCAGAAATGAATGCAATGGCCAATCCACTTAGAAATGGTTTGCTTTGAAATAGCTTTCCCACCCTGCCCCTGCATCAAATGCAACCAGCAGCTGTTCAGATTTCCTGAGAAGTTAAGTCTTGTCCAAGTAAAATCTAAATTGTCTGTGCACATCCAAGGAGTGCAGTATTCGTTTCCCTTTGTTCTATGGATTAGAAAAAAAGGTTGGCAAATGAATGGACTGATTAAGGGCCAGACTGGATACCACATTGGGCATGAAGGAGGGATTGGTCCAGAGGGACACCCTGTCCGCATGAAAGATGATGAAAGGCTCCACAGCCATGAGGGCCTGTAATTCAGACACCCTTCTTGATGAAAAGATGGCTAGAAGGAAGGCTGTTTTCCAAGAAAGGAATTTCAAGTCTGCACTTGCAGCTGGCTCGAAGGGAGGTAGAGTGAGCTTTTCCAATACAAAGTTAAGGTCCCAGGCTGGAGTAGGGGCTCTCCTGGATGGTCTTAAGGTTTTGGCCCCTCTGAGGAATTGCTTCAGCAGTGGATGAAAGAAGAGGGGTGGTTCTGTACTGTAATCTGCTGAAATGGCTGAGGCATGAATTTTTATGAAGGAAAAGGAAAGGCCTTCGTGAAGCATCTCAGTTAAGTATTGAAGAATCTGAAGTAAATTGGGCACTGTTGTGCCCATCCCATGAGTTTGGCTCCAGGAACAGAATCTTTTCAATTTTTCAGCATAGGATTTTCTAGTAATAGGCCCCCTTGCCTCCAGAACGACATCCATCACTTGTTTACTGAGGGATGGGAATGGTGAGATCAGGTAATTAGCCAGGCTGCCAAGTTCAGGGTTTGAAGCTGTGGGTGCAGAATCTGGTCCTCCTGCTGAGACAGCAGAGCAGGGGTCTGAGGCAGGTGCCATGGTGCCAGCAGTGACACCCTGCGCAAGAGGGGGTACCAGTGTTGGCGTGGCCAGTCTGGTGCAATCAGTATTGTCCTTGGTTTGTCCTGTTTGATCTTTAGTAGTACCTTGGAGAGGAGAGGGGGAAAGGCATAAACTGATAGGTTTTTCCAGGTGAAGGACAGGGCATCCACTTTCCAAGATTGTTTGTGGGGAGTCCTTGTGCAGAATTTGTCCAACTGGTAGTTCTTGGGGGAGGCAAGCAGGTCTATCTCTGGGCTCCCCCATTTGTTTCTCAACATGTTGAATACCTTTGGTTCCAGTTTCCACTCATGTGGGTCCATGAGATTTCTGCTTAGGTCATCTGCCAGTGTATTTAGCTTTCCTGTCAGGAATTGAGCCTGTAGGTGCACTTGGTAGCTCAAGGTTGTGTTCCACAGAGCCACAGCTAGCCTGCAGAGAGGGTATGAGTGGGTTCCCCCCGCTTGTTTATGTATCACATAACAGTGGTGGTGTCCATCTTTACCAGTAATTGTCCTGGAAGAATGTGGTCCTTGAAGTCTGTCAGAGCATACTGTACAGCTAACATTTCTTTCTGACTGATATGCAGGTGCATTTGACTTGGGTCCCATTTGCCCTGAATGCACTGCCCTGCCAAGTGAGCCCCCCATGCATATGTTAGGCTTTGGGTGGCAGGGGGTAGAGTGAATGGCAGTCCCTTGTTCTGGTGGCAGGCCTCTGCCCACCAACGGAATTCTATCTGTAGACAAGTTATGATAGGAATCATTGATTCTAGATCCTAAGAATGTTGACGCCATAGGCTTTTTAGATACCACTGTAGTTTTCTCATATGTAGTCTTGCATATGGAATTAGAATGCAGGAGGCCATGAACCCCAGGGCTTGCAGAATTCTCCTTGCAGATAGCTGGGATTTTGTGGCCAGTAGCTTGAAGTAGGCTGTCAAATGAACTTTTTCTCTGGCGTGAGGTAGGCCATCTGGGAAGTTGTATTCAAGCTTGCTCCCAGGAATACCATTTGTTGGCAGGGTACAAGATGTGATTTCTTTTCGTTTATGGTGTACCCCAGAGAAGTTAGCAATTTCTTTACAAAAGCCAGATGATTTAATAGTATGTCCTGGCTTTCTGCCTGAATTAGACAATCGTCCAGGTATGGCTACATTTGAATATTTGCAATGACTGGAGCTAGGTACTTGGTGAATGCCCTGGGCGCAGTAAATGAGCCAAAGGGCAGTGCAGAGAGCTGGTAGTGCATGTAGCCTGCTCGGAGCGTAGGTATCTTGTATCTTCTGCAAGATTCCCTTACTGGGATGTGCAAGTAGGCTTCCTTTAAATCCAGTGCTGCCAACCAGGCATCTTTGCCTAGCATGGGAAGCAGCTGATGAAGAGTTAGCATCTTGAATCTTGGGAATACCAAAAATGTGTTTAGGATAGACAGATCCAGAATAGGATGCCAGGAATTGCCTTTTCTAGGCACCAGAAAAGGTCCTGAGTAGAAACCTTGCCCCCAATTCCTCTTCTGGAACAGGTTGAATAGCTCTGATGCTTAAAAGAGAGAGAACTTGCTTTTGAGCCTCTGCCCACTGATTTTGGAGGTAGGAGTGAAAGTGGAATCTGTATCCAATGGGAAACTATATTTAAAACCCATTTGTCCTGGGTAATGAGTTTCCAATTTTTTGCAAGGCGGGCAACCTTTCCCCCTAAAGGAACAGTCAGTTGAGCAGGGCTAGTAAGATTTCAAGTTAAGTCACTGAGACAGTTTACCATAGGGGGAGAGTCTTACTACTCTCTGCTTTGGAAGTGGGAGCCCCTCCACTGTTTAGGCCTGTGAACACCTTGGGACTGAAGCCTGGGTGCTCTGCTGGTTCTGGGTTTGGACTGAGAAGGCCTGGAAGAGGCAGGAAAGGACCAATTCTTAGCAGGCCAGTGCCTACTAAATCTGGGGGGTTGTACTTGCAGGAAATCTTTAACAGTTTGCATAGCTTTAGCTTTTTCCTCCATCTTTTAAAGTACTTATTTTGCTTTGTTGCCAAACAGGCAGTCTTGGTTTAAGGGAGCATCCAGCAATTTAACTTTAACATGATCTGGCAGAGATTGCTCCTTAAGCCAAGCATGCCTTCTAAGTACAGACCCAGTGACAGCAGCCCTGCAAGATGCCTCTAATGAATCAAAACCACATTGTAAAGTATGTTTTCCAACTTGTTCAGCAGAATGCATTAAATCCTGTAATTCTTTATTTTCATCACAGTCAGGAATCAACATAATTTTCTGTTTAAGTAACCCAATAATATGCTGCTGATACATATGAAACTGGCAGTTTAAAGCCCTAATGGCTAAAGTAGCAGAAGTGCATACATACCTTCTTTCCCCATCTATCCAGTGCCCTGGAATCTCTATCAGAGGGGGTAGGATTTTTGGCAGTAGTAGCCTTAATGCCCTTGGGTCCCTGTGAAATGGTCTCAGGATCTGCAGGAGGATTTTTAAAGAGGAACTTGCGAGAGTCAGGTACCCTGTGATACCTATCAGGTTTTCTGGGAGCAGGAGGTAGAGAGTCATGGGCCAGGCAAGATTCCGAGAAGGCATCATCTACAATGTCCAGTACTGGAGGAATAGCTAAACGCCTGTGTTGAGGCAGGTGTAAGAATTCCCTAAGCCTCTTTTTGGAGTTACAGTACTCCTGGCTTTCCCAGCGGAAATGCTCCCTAACAGTATGCAAGGTTTCACCAAAGGAGAAATCCTCTGGAGGGGAAGCAGAGAGAATGGAGTCCTCTGCATCAGAATCCTCAAAGGGAGATAAGGGCAAATCCTGGTCATCAGAGAAAACAGAAATTTCAGAATCGTGATCAGAAGAATCAGAAGGAAAATCAGTCCTAGGTCTCTTAAAGGGGGAAGAGTGGCTTCCCCTAATTAGAGTAATAAGGTCCTCGGCCATTCTTATCATTTGTTTTTTAGGCATAGAGGCCTGACCATGTGGTCTGGGCATAGGCTTTTTAGGCATAGATCGAGTTTTAGGCCTAGAAGAAGAAGATGGCATCGGTTTAATATGCAAGTCAGGAGGCCTGAATACACCTTCAGAAGCCGGTGCCTGCACAGCAGCTCTGGACCTATCCAAGGTAGAGACATCCACAGGTTCCAACGTAGAAGAAGCATCTCGCTGCATACCGGACTTCGAATGGGTCTCAGTAGAGGCCTGTGAATCTGAGGTAGCGGGTAACACGGGCTGCGAAAGCACCTCAATAAGTACCGGTGAACTGGCGACTAGCTTAGGAGAAGCGTTGTTGGCAGCTTTGGACCTAAGCGGTCTGAATCTGTCTTTATCTTTGCGTTTTTTGGAATATCGGTAGTCGGGTGGCTTACCAAAGTCATTTCTGGATAATTGAGCAGAGTACCAAAATACTTAGAAGCGTAAATGAACCAACGACGAATAATTTGTTGATTAAATAGGGCACAAAACCGACAGCGAGGTACGTCGTGGTCTGGGCCTAGGCAAGAAAGGCAGTACGAATGGAAATATTTATGAGGTATTTGCTTACCACAAGAAATACAATTATTAACTTTTGCTGACATCGGTTTAGAGCAAGAAAAAGTTCCCCAACGGGGTACTTAGCTTAGTTGAAGACTTTGGTTCTGAAACTCAAAAAAGAAAATTTCAAGAGTTGGCCGACCAGCACTTGGGAACTGCTTCTGCTTCGGGCACCGCATGGCAAGAGAAGACTGATAAAATGGTGTCAGCTGCATGCTTTATACCCCTGACTAGCTGACGTCATGGAAGATGAGACAGCAACCGACGCAGGACCCAAGACTTTGATAATCAGGCCGACTGAGGGCTACTGCAAGCAGATAACCCAAATGTGATGACTGCAACAGTGAAACACGAAGAACATCTGGCAATTCAATGCCCTGATATAGCAAGAGTTGCAGAGGTATATACCTTCTTACCCCATCTGTCTAAAGCACTGGAATCCTTGTCCGAAGGGGTAGGATATTTAGCTGTAGTAGCCTTAATACCTTTGGGTCCCAGGGAAATGATCTCTGGATCAGCAGTAGGATTCTTGAAAAGAAACTTATGGGAATCAGGTACTCAGGTTTCCTAGGGGCCAGAGGCAAGGTGTCTGTAGTAAGACTGGATTCCATGAAAACATCATCCACAACATCCAGGACAGGGGGAATGGCTAAAGGGATGTGCTGAGGTAGCTCTAAACATTCTCGGAGTCTCTTTTTGGACTGAGGATAGTCTTGGCATTCCCAATGAAAATGCGCTCTCAAAGTATACAAGGTTTCACCAAAAGAGAAATCCTCTGGAGGGGAGGCAGAGGGAATGGATTCCTCTGCATCTGAATCCTCATAGGCTGATACGGGCATGTCCTGATAATCAGAAAGGACAGAGTCATCGGATTCCTGGTCTGTAGAATCTGAAGGCAACTGAATTCTTTGTCTCTTAGCAGGGGAAGGCTGGCTTCCCCTAATTAGCGTTATAAGGTCTTCAGCCATTCTAAGCATTTGTTTTTGTGGCATGGGGGTCTGAGCATGTGCTTTGGTCATCAGTTTTCTAGGTGTAATGCATATTTTGGGCCTAAGAAACTCGGTAGTTTTGGCTAAAAAAGAAGTTGTCGATTTGATTCCAACATCTGTAGGTCGGAAATCACCCTCAGAAGCCGGTGCCTGCACAGCGGCTCTGGACACTTCCAAGGTAGAGACATCCGCTGGTTCCATAGTCGAAGAAGCATCTCATGGCATACCAGACTCCGAATGGGTCTCAGCAGAGGCCTGCGAATCCAAAGGGCATCAGGAGCTACAAAGGCACCTCACTGAGTAACGGCGGACTGGTGACTAGCTTAATGGAAGTGTCGGCAGTTTTGGACCTATGTGGTCCATCTCTGTCTTTATCCTTATGTTTTTTTGGAAGATCGGTAGTCAGATGGATTACCGAAGCCATTTTGGAAAATGGAGATCGAGAGCGAAAGAATTTAGCAACAAAAATAGCCCGACGATGAATGGTTCGGGTGTTAAACAAGGCACAAAACTGACAGCGAGGGACTTTGTGGTCTGGGCCTAAACAGGTGACGCAGTAACAATGAAAATCTCTGTGAGGCATTTTCTTTCCACAGGCAAGACAATTGTTAACTTTTTCTGACATCGGTTAGAGCAAGAAAAAAGGATCCCCAATGGGGTACTTAGCTTTAGAAGACTTCAGGATTATCAACTCGAAAAACAAAAATTTCAGGTAGCAGCTGACTGGCACTTGCGAACTGCTTCTGCTTCAGGCTTCTCCTCGGCAAGAAAGACTGATGGTAATGGTGTCGGCTGCCTGTTTTTATACCCCTGACGTCATGGAAGAAGTGACAGCATCCAACGCAGAAATACTAAGACTCTGGTATTCGGGCCGACTGAGGGCTACCTGCAGGCAGATAACCCAAGTGTAATGACTGCAACAGTGAAACACGGAGATCATCAGAGGATTAATGCCATGAGTGGTTAAGCTGATTTCTGTAGCACAGAGTTCAATTCCCTAAGCCTCCATTTGCCCACTGTGCGACCTTGAACAAGCCACTTAATCAGACAGTGTTCAGGCTAAATCTGAAAAAAGGTTCATGTGGTTCAGTGCCATGCCCTGAATAACAAATACAAATATGTAAATACAATATAGCTAAGGTGTCATGGTGATATAATATCTCTTTTAGATGATCTGAGGTGCAAACCACCTTTCATCAACTGCTTAAATGACAGTACAAAGGTGAATCAACTGGCAGCCAGGCAGCAATGGCTGACAAATGTACCTTCAAAGTGGCATAAGACAATAATGTTTTGCAACAGTCTGACAAAAGGGAGACGTAGGGGGGATGGATGCTAAATTCAGGTCATTGTCTCTAGCAAGGCACTATAGTGATGATTTCTTACACTACACCAGACAGGATTTGCTATATTTGTTTTCTTAGACTCCCTTATAACAATTAGCACACCTTCTGAAAAGGTATATAGTACAGTTGTGTACACTTACCATAAATGTAGATGTTCGAGTGTATTCACTGTTGCAGTCATTACATTTGGGTAATCTGCTGGCAGGTTGCCTTCAGTCGGCCTGAATTCCAAAGTCTTGGGTCCTGCGTCGGTTGCTGTCTCCTCTTCCATGACGTCAGGTGTATAAAACAAGCAGCCAACACCATTTTCTTTAGTTTTTCTTGCCCCAGATGTCAGGTGCCCCCCAAAAAGGTAGCAAAAAAATAAATAAATAAATATATATATATATATATATATATATATATATATATATATATATATATATATACACATGCATCAATATAAACTTTACCTTCATCTACAAGCAAATGCACCACATAGGTTGTAGAAGATAGAGAAGGAAAGATAAACTCCAGAATGAAAGGGGGGATGGCGGGCGGGTAACCTGGACTGCAACAGTGAATACACTTGAACATCTACATTTATGGTAAGTTTACACAACTGTACTATGTTCTTCGTGTTTCACTGTTGCAGTCATTACATTTGGGTAGAATCCCAAAGCTATGGTTGGGAGGCTGGAGCTAAAAGTACAGTTTTGTACCTACCATAAATGTAGATGTTCGAGTGTTCACCCTGCTGCAGTCATTACACTTGAGTTATCCTGCCGTCAGGCGGTCCCGCAGTCGGCCGGAATTCCAAAGTCTTGGTCCAGCGTCGGTTGCTGTCGCTTCTTCCCTGACGTCAGTGCGCCAGGGGTATATATAATGCATCCAATGCCATTTTCTTCAGTTTTTCTTGCCCCAGATGTCAGGTGCCCCCAAAAGGGTGGTCAGTGATTAGTACCAAATTAAGTAATTTTTGCACAAACACAAAATCCCTCCAGCTATAAGCAAATACATAAGGAAGGTGTTGTAGAGATTTAGCCAGTTAGATCAGAGGGGATGGAGGGAAGGTAACCTGGACTGCAGCAGGGTGAACACTCGAACATCTACATTTATGGTAGGTACAAAACTGTACTATGTTCATCGTGTTACCCTGCTGCAGTCATCACACTTGGGTAGAATCCCAAAGCTATGGATGGGTGGAGGAGTTATAGATGGTTAGAGGAGGCTAGAAGGCCCTGCAGAACTGCACTGGCGAAGCCAGCCCTAGTCTTAGAGTAAAGTGGTAAGTGATAGTGTTTGGTATTGGTGTGTACTGAACTCCAAGTTGCAGCTTCCAAAATCTCCTTGGTTGGAACCCCCCTAAGGAAGGCTGTAGATGTAGCTGTTGCCCTGGTAGAGTGGGGCCTAATGGTAGCAGGAACTGGTTTTCCATGATGGGTATAGCAAAAACGAATGCAATGTCCTATCCATTTGGAAATTGTTTGTTTTGATATAGCCTTCCCTTGTGAAGCTGTAGCATAGGATACAAAGAGCTGGTCAGATTTTCTGAAAGCCTTAGTTTTATCCAAGTAGTAACGAAGTTGCCTGTGAATGTCCAAGGAATGCAGGAGTCTTTCTCCTTTGTTCTGTGGGTTTGGGAAGAAGGTGGGTAAGTGAATGGTTTGATTTAAAGACACACTGGAAACCACCTTAGGCATGAAGGAAGGATTAGTTTGTAGAGAAACTCTGTCTTGATGGAAAATGAGAAAAGGTTCCACTGCCATTAGTGCCTGCAGCTCTGAGAATCTTCTAGCTGAAGTTATTGCTAGCAGCAGGGCAGTCTTCCATGATAGGTACTGTAGATCTGCAGAGAAAGCTGGTTCAAAGGGAGGTAGCGTAAGTTTTTCCAGAACAAAATTTAGGTCCCATGTTCGTGTAGGTGATCTCCTGGGGGGCCTAATGTTTTTTGCCTCTCTGAGGAACTGCCTTAGAAGTGGATGCGAAAATAAGGGTGGTTCCGTGTTGTAGTGGGCTGAAATAGCTGATGCATGGATTTTAATGGAGGAAAAAGAAAGTCCTTTGTGCAACATCTCAGTTAAATACTGTAGAATCTGAGGCATGTGAGGCTGAAGTGTGTTTTGGCCTTTAGCTTGGTTCCAGGCACAAAACCTTTTCCATTTGTCCGAATAGGCCTTCCTGGTGTTGGGCCTCCTAGCTTCCAGAATAACATCCATAACTGCTTGGGAAAGAGGAGTTGGCTGGATGTTTAGGTGATTTGCCATGCAGCCAGATTTAAGGTTTTTAGCTGGCTGTGAAGAATCTGATAGTTCTGTTGTGTGAGCAAATGGGCAATTTGTGGTAAAATCCAAGGTGGGCCCTGGGCCATATTCCTCAATAGTGGATACCAGTGCTGGCGTGGCCAGTCTGGGGCTATGAGTATCAGTCGTGATCTCTCCTTTCTGACTTTCAGAAGCACCTTTGTGAGGACAGGCAATGGAGGGAAGGCATATACCGACAGGTTTTTCCAACTGAATGAGAGTGCATCCACTTTCCAAGCTTGATGGTGAAGTGTCCTTGTACAAAATTTTGTTAGTTGGTAGTTTTGAGGACTGGCAAACAGGTCTATGTCTGGAAGGCCCCATTTTTGAGTTATCATTGTAAATACTTGTGGATCCAGTTTCCACTCGTGGGGATCCATGATGTTTCTGCTGAGGTCGTCTGCCAATGGGTTCTTTTTTCCTGGCAGGAATTGAGCTTGTAACTAAACTTGGTAAGCCAGAGCTGTGTTCCACAAGGTCATTGCTTGCCTGCATAGAGGGTAGGAGTGTGTACCCCCTTTTTTGTTTATGTACCATATTACTGTGGTGTTGTCCGTCCTTATTGTAAGTTGTCCTGGATGTAACAGATTCTTGAAGGCTGTCAGAGCATTCTGTACAGCTAGCATCTCTTTTTGATTGATGTGCAGATTCCTTTGATCTGCAGTCCATACGCCTTGAATGCACTGTCCTGCCATGTGTGCCCCCCAAGCATAGTCTGATGCATCTGTTGTCATAGTTTGCCTGGCTGGGGGCAAGGTGAAAGGCTGACCCTTGTTGAGGTGACATGCCAGTGACCACCACAGAAACTCCTGTTGTAGGCAGGGAATGAGAGATATCATTGTGTCCAAGCTGTGGCTGTGTTGAGACGATACGCTTTTCAGGTACCACTGTAATTTACTCATATGCAGCTTTGCAAATGGTATTAGTAGTATGCAAGATGTCATGAAGCCCAAGGCATGCAGAATTTTTCTTGCAGGTAGTTGGGTCTTTGTTGCCATTGTTTTGAAATATTGAGTCAGTTGTAGTTGTTTGTCTGGCGTCAGATAAGCCTTCTGGGTCGTTGTATTCAAGCTAGCACCCAGGAATGTCATATTTTGTGAGGGTACTAGTTTTGATTTCTTTTCGTTTACTGTGTACCCCAGGCAACTTAGAAGATGTTTTACAAAAGCCAGATGTTGTAAGAGGATGTCCTTGCTTTCTGCTTGGATGAGGCAGTCGTCCAGGTATGGGTATATTTGAATTCCTCTTTGTCTGCAGTATGCAATTATTGGTGCCAGGCATTTTGTGAAGACCCTGGGCGCAATAGATAAGCCAAAGGGCTTTGCAGAGAATTGGTAATGGGTTGAACCTGCAATGAAACGGAGGTATCTTCTGCAACTTTGTCTGACAGGGACATGCAGGTATGCTTCCTTGAGGTCCAACGTTACTAGCCATGCTTTCTTGCCCAACATGGGAAGAAGCTGCTGTAGTGTTAGCATCTTGAATTTGGGTACTTGTAAGAAGGTGTTTAGAATTGAAAGGTCCAGAATTGGTCTCCAGGCATTGTCCTTTCTGGGAACTAGAAAGAGTCTTGAGTAAAATCCTTGGCCTTGCTCTCGAGTAGGTACCAGTTGTATGGCTCTCATGTCCATGAGAGCTGTAATTTGTCTTTGTGCCTCTGCACATTGATTTTGTGGCAAGTTTGGCATTCCTCTTTTCATTGCCAAGGTGTGAAAATGGAATCTGTATCCTCGTGAAATTATGTCTAGGACCCATTTGTCCTTTGTGACAATGTGCCAGTTATCTGAAAAAAGTGCGAGTTTTCCTCCCAAGGGGGCTGCCAAGAGAGTGTTGCTTGGCCAGATGAGGTGCAAGTTCATTGAGTTTGCCTTCTGGTAGTTTGGGACCTGTCTTCTCCTCCCTTCTGTGCTGCAGTGCCCCATTGTTGAGGTTTGTGTTGGGTTTGTGGTTGTCCTCTGCCTCTTGGACGTCTGTATTTACCCCTCTGTGGCCTGTCAGTAGCTGGAAAGGACCAATTTTTTGTTGGCCAATTTCTGCTGAAGCGAGGGGGCTGTACCTGTAGGAAATCTTTGACTGTCTGCATTGATTTTGCCTTATCCTCCATTTTCTTTAAGACGACTTCTGCTTTAACTCCAAAAAGAACATCCTGCTGTAAGGGAGAATCTAGAAGCTTTGCTTTAACATGATCAGGCAGAGTTTGTTCCTTTAACCAAGCATGCCTACGTATAACAGACCCAGTGACAGCTGCTCTGCAGGAAGCCTCCAAAGAATCAAACCCACATTGTAAAGTATGTTTGCCCACCTGTTCAGTTGCATGCAACATATCCTGCATTTCTTTCAATTCAGACTGTTGAGGTAGTGTGCTCATTTTTTGTTTTAACTGAGGCATTAGAAATTGCTGATATTTTAGCATGTGAAACTGGCAGTTAAGTGCCCTCACAGCTAGAGTGGCTGAGGTGTAAACCTTTTTCCCCCACCTGTCTAGTGCTCTGGAGTCTCTTTCAGAGGGTACAGGATTTTTTGCCATAGAAGCCTTAGCCCCTTTGGGACCCTGGGAGATAGTCTCTGGATCAGCAACAGGACTTTTATAAAGAAATTTGTGGGGATCAGGCACTCTATAGTATCTGTCAGGTTTGGCCGGAGCAGGAGGCAGAGAATCTGGGTTCACACTGGATTCTAAGTAAACATCATCCACAATATCTAAAACTGGGGGGATGGCAAGTGGTCTGTGCTGGGGGAGAAAAAGAAACTCTCTGAGCCTTTTCTTTGAGTCAGAGTAGTCCTGATCTTCCCAGTAAAAATGTTCCCTCATAGTGTGTAAAGTTTCCCCAAAGGAGTAGTCTTCAGGAAGAGAAGCTGAAGGAATAGAATCCTCAGCATCAGAATCTTCATAAGGGGAGAAGGAATAATCTTGGTCCTCAGAGAAGCCTGAGGAAATAGACACTTGTTCAGAGGAGACATAATCTTCCTCTTGTCTAGGCCTTTTGTCGGGAGGGGGTTGGGAACCCCTGATTAAAGAGATCAAATCTTCAGCCATTTTGAGCATCTGTTTCTTAGGCATGGGGCCTTGAACAGAGGACTGAAGTGCAGTCTTTTTAGGTTTAATAGGAGTCTTAGTTTTAGAATACGTTTTTATGGTGAGCGTTGTCAGTCTGAAGACGCCTTCAGAAACCGAAGGTGTTTCTGCAGGACTGACATCTTTTTCAGCAGTGTCGTCGGTAGGGGCTAAACAAAATGGCTGCGTCAGCCTAGTACTTTCCGCCAAAAGTTCCAAAGCGGTCTCGGGTTCCAGATCTGCGGTAGTCAGGAGCTGCATCGGAGCCTCACTGAAGACCGGTGAACCGGAGACCAGACCAGCCGAGGCCTCGGAGTCTGGCTTGGGTCTAGGCTGCCTGTCCTTATCCTTGCGTTTTTTGTGCAAGCCGGTAGTCGGTTGCTCCGACGGCATAGTGTAGCTGAATTTTCTACCATAGTGTTGTGCGAAATCAAAGCGTCTTTTTATAGTACGCTTATTAAATCTAGCACAAAAACGACAACTAGTGACATCGTGGTCTGGGCCTATGCAAGGTATGAAGTAAGAATGAAAATCCTTATGAGGTATTTGCTTCCCACAAGAAATACAATTTTTAACTTTTTCTGACATCGGTCTGAGGCAAGAAACGTTTCCCCAACAGGGTACTTAGCTTTATTGAAGACTTCGGATCTGAAATTCGACTTTGAAAATCTCAGGAGTCGGCCGACCGGCACTTGCGAACTGCTTCTGCGTCGGGCACCGCGCGGCAAGAAAGACTGAAGAAAATGGCGTCGGATGCATTATATATACCCCTGGCGCACTGACGTCAGGGAAGAAGCGACAGCAACCGATGCTGGACCAAGACTTTGGAATTCCGGCCGACTGCGAGACCGCCTGACGGCAGAATAACCCAAGTGTGATGACTGCAGCAGGGTAACACGATGAACATCAGCATTAGGTCCGGCTATAAGGCCCTGCAGAACTGCAGTGGCAAAGCCTGCCCTGGACTTAGAGTAGAAAGGCAAATGATAATGCTTTGTAAAGGTGTGAACAGAACTCCAAGTAGCAGCCTCTAGAATGTCTTTGGTTGGTACTCCTCTGAGAAAGGCTGCTGAAGTAGCTGCAGCTCTGGTGGAATGAGACCTAATGCCTTTGGGCACAGGTTTGCCATGGTGTAAGTAGCAGAAAAGAATGCAGTGGCTTATCCACTTTGAAATAGTCTGCTTTGAAATAGCCTTTCCTTCTGATCCTGCAGCATATGTCACTAGTAATTGCTCAGTTTTTCTTAGAGTTTTAGTCCTGCTCAAGTAGAATCTTAGCTGTCTATGTCCAAGGAATGCAGAATTCTCTCTCCCTTGTTCTGCGGATTTGGATAAAAGGTTGGCAGATGAATAGTTTGGTTAAGAGCCACACTGGAAACCACCTTAGGCATAAATGTTGGATTTGTTCTCAGAGACACCCTGTCTGAGTAAAATATGACAAAAGGCTCCACAGCCATGAGGGCCTGTAGCTCTGAAACTCTTCTTGCTGAAGTAATTGCCAGTAGCAGAGCTGTTTTCTACGATAAGAACTTTATATCAGCAGTAGCAGCTGGTTCAAATGGAGGCAGGGTGAGCTTTTCCAACACACAACTGAGGTCCCATGCAGGTATTGGTGATCTTCTAGGAGGCCTTACATTTTTGGCTCCTCTAAGATACTGCTTTATTAAAGGATGAGAAAAGATTGGTGGCTCTGTATTGTACTGAGCCAAAATGGCAAAGGCATGGATGTTAATTGATGAGAAAGACAGGCCTTTGTCAAGCATCTCAGTCAAGTATTGTAATATCTGAGGAATATTTGGTTCTGCTGTATCAGTTCCTTGTGCTTGATTCCAAGCACAGAATTGTGCAGGATCTGATTGTTTTGCTGGGACACTAGTTGAGGTCTTTGAGATAAGGTCCAAGCTGGGTATTGAGACAAGTTCCTTAGTATTGGGTACCAGTATTGGCGGGGCCAGTCCAGGGCAATTAGTATCATCTTTGGTTTCTCTTGCCTGACTTTTAGGAGGACCTTGGGAAGAAGAGGCAGTGGAGGAAAGGCATAAACTGATAGGTTTTTCCAACTGAAGGATAGGACATCCACTTTCCATGCTTGTCTGTGATAAGTCCTTGTGCAGAATCTTTTCAACTGATAATTTTGAGAGGAGACAAATAGATCTTTGTCTGGGCTTTCCCATTTCTTTATCACCATGATGAAGACTTGTGGATTTAGTTTCCACTCGTGAGGATCCATACGGTTTCTGCTTAAATCGTCTGCCAGAGTATTTTGCTTTCCTGGCAGGAATTGAGCTTGAAGATGTATTTGGTAAGTCAAAGCTGTGTCCCACAGTGCCATGGCTAATTTGCAAAGGGGGTATGAGTGCATGCCCCCTGCTTGTTTATATACCACATGACCGTGGTGTTGTGGTGTTGTCCGTCTTTATCAGTAGTTGTCTGGGATGAAGTAAGTCCTTGAAGGCTGTCAGGGCATTCTGAACAGCTAGCATCGCTTTCTGGTTATTATCTAGATGCATTTGTTTTGGGGTCCATATGCCCTGAATGCATCTTCCTGCCATGTGGGCCCCCCAGGCATAATCTGACGCATCTGTTTTTAAGGTTTGGCTGGCAGAGGCTAGAGTGAAGGCCCGTCCCATGTTTTGGTAACATGCCTTTGCTCACCATAGAAACTCCTGTTGCAGGCAGGGAATGAGAGGAACCATTGTTTCCAGACTGTGACAATGTTGACTCCATAAACCTTTTAGGTACCATTGAAGTTTCCTCATATGCAGTCTTGCATATGGAATCAGTAGGATGCAGGATGCCATGAAGCCCAAAGCCTGCAGAATTTGCCTTGCAGATAACTGGGTTTTTGTTGCCATCAGTTTGAAGTAAGTAGTCAGTTGCCTTTGCTTGTCTGGCGTGAGGTAAGCCATATGGGCAGTTGTATTCAAGCTTGCACCCAGGAATGTTATATTTTGAGAGGGTACCAGTTGTGATTTCTTTTCATTTATTGTGTACCCTAGGCATATTAGAAGCCTTTTCACAAACGCCAGGTGTTGAAGAAGAATGTCCTTGTTCTCTGCTTGAATGAGACAGTCATCCAAGTAAGGATATATTTGAATACTTCTTTGTCTGCAAAATGCAATTACTGGTGCCAGGCACTTTGTAAAGACCCTGGGTGCAGTAGATAAGCCAAAGGGCAGTGCAGAGAATTGGTAATGCATTAAGCCAACCTTGAATCTGAGGTATCTTCTGCACGATTGCCTTATTGGGACATGCAGGTATGCCTCTTTTAGGTGTAATGTCACCAGCCAAGCATTCTTGCCCAACATGGGCAGAAGCTGCTGCAAAGTCAGCATTTTGAATTTTGGAATGTCCAGGTATGTGTTCAAAATTGATAAATCCAGTATTGGCCGCCAGGCCTTGTCCTTTCTGGGTACCAAGAACAGTCTTGAGTAAAACCCTTTTCCTTTTTCCTGTTCTGGTACTGGCTGAATGGCTCCCATATCCATGAGGGACGTAACCTGTTTCTGTGCCTCTGCCCATTGATTTTTTGGCAGATCTGGCCAACCGTTTGCCATTTGCAGAGTATGGAAATGGAATCTGTATCCCTGTGATACTATGTTTAGCACTCACTTGTCCTGAGTTATTAACTGCCAATTTTGAGCAAAAAGTGCTAATTTTCCCCCTAAGGGTGCTGCCAAAAGATAAGTGCTTGGAGAAGGCAGAGGGAAGTCATTGTGACTGTTTTCTGTAGGGTTGCACTTTATCTCTTCCAGATTTGGAGGTAGAAGCGCCCCATTGCTTTGACCTGTATGAATCTTGTGGCTGGTATCTGGAACCCTTAGAGCGTCTGGATTTACCCCTTTGAGCTCTGTCTGAGACAGGAAAGGACCAATTTTTTATAGGCCAGTATCTACTGAATCTTGGTGGCTGCACTTGTAAGAAGTCTTTTACAGTTTGCATAGACTTAGCTTTGTCTTCCATTTTCTTTAAAACTTTTTCTGCCGTAATACCAAACAGAGTGTCATGCTGTAAAGGTGCATCTAGTAATTTAGCTTTAACATGATTAGGCAAATTTTGTTCTTTAGCTAGGCATGCCTCCTAATCACAGATACAGTAACTGCGGCCCTGCAGGAGGCCTCTAAAGAATCAAAACCACATTGCAAAGTATGCTTTCCAACCTGTTCAGCTGCATGCAATAATTCCTGCAATTCTTTATTTTCTGCACATTCAGAAATAAGCATCATTTTCTGTTTGATACTTGAGCATATGAAACTGGCAGTTTAAGGCCCTAATTGCCAAGGTTGCAGAAGTATAAACCTTTTTTCCCCACCTATCCAGTGCCCTTGAATCTCTGTCAGAGGGGGTAGGATTTTTGGCTGTTGAGGCCTTAACTCCCTTTGGACCCTGTGAAATAGTTTCAGGGTCAACAGCAGGGTTTCTAAAAAAAACATTGTGTGAGTCAGGGACCCTGTAATATCTGTCAGGCTTGCTGGGAGCCGAAGGTAAGGAGTCAGGGGTCAAGCTTGACTCCGAAAATACATCATCCACAATGTCTAAAACAGGGGGTATGGCTAAAGACCTGTGCTGAGGGCGAAGGAGGAAATCCCTGAGCCTCTTTTTTGATTCTGAGAAATCTTGACTCTTCCAGTGAAAATGCTCCCTCAAAGTATGCAAGGTTTCTCCAAAAGAACAATCCTCAGGAGGTGATGCAGATGGCATAGACTCCTCTGCATCAGAATCCTCATAGGGAGGAATAGATAATTCCTGATCAGAAGAGGAATCAGAAGAAATTTTTTATTCATTTATTTTACATTTGTTGACCGGGCTAGTCTGGCTGGATACATGTCCATTTTCAGCAGAGGCCCGAGGAGAAAAGCTCCACTAAATACTAAGTACATTACATAAACAAATCATTACTTTAAGAAATAGCAAAAATTGGAGTCATATCAACACAAGGAATGAATGATCATTTCAAAAGAGAAACAAGTTTCCAATATGCAGTTCATTACAAGATAGCAAATTGTACATAAAATGTATATACTTAAATCTATACAGTGAAAGGAAGAGAAATGAGAAAGGTAGAGATGAAAAGAGTGAAGGAGAAATAGCGTACGAGAAAATGGTTAGTCAGGTGTACTGCAGGAACAAAGCCAATGATTTTGGTAGTACAGTTTAATTTTCTGTTTGAATTGTGGCAGGGATGTGGTCAGAGTTATGTCACTAGGTAAAAGATTCCAACTTCTACCTATTGTGTTAGTGAAAAGAGAACCACCTGCTGTGTTGTTTACCTTTATTGATTTTGTCATGAGTTTATTAGAGGAGCGAAGTGAGTTAAGATTGTTGTAAGGGATTAGAAGTTGAGAGAGTATTGGGGTGAAATAGAAACCTGATCTGAAGATTCATAATCAGTGTCTTGCCTAAGTCTCCTATCTGGAGTGGGATGGGAACCCCTGATCAAGGTAATAAGGTCTTCAGCCATTTTGATCATCTGTTTTTTAGGCATAGAGGCCTGTGCATGTGGCTCATGTGTCAGTTTTTTTAGTTTTAGAAGTTGCTTTTGTCTTTGGTTTTGCAGCTGTCGTCAGTTTGATATAAAAATGTTGAGGTCTGAATACACCCTCAGAAGCCACTGCCTGCTCAGCGGCTCCGGATCCATCCGTGGGTCCAAAGGAGTATCTCGCAGCATGCTGGACTTCACCTAGGTGTCGGTAGGGACCTGCAACTTGAAAGTAGTGGGTATCAAAAGCACCTCACTGGGTACCGGCGACTGGCTTAGGAGAAGCTTCGTCGGTTTTGGACCTCGGCTGTCTGTCTCTGTCCTTTTCTTTGCGTTTTTTATGTACTCTGGCAGTCGGATTGCTATCCGACAAAATCTCTGGGTAGTTAAATCTGTTTCCAAAATACTTTGAGGCAAAACTGTACCAACGCTTAATAGTGCGTTGGTTAAATCTAGTACAAAACCGACAGCCAGGCATGTTGTGATCAGGGCCTAGGCAAGGAATACAGTATAAATGGAAATCCTTATGAGGTATTTGCTTCCTACAAGTAAAACAATTATTAACTTTTTCAGACATCGGTATGCTTCTGATTTGGGCACCGCGTGGTCAAGAAAGACTAAAGAAAATGGCGTTGACTGCTTTATACCCCTGACGTCATGCAAGAGGAGACAACTGACGCAGGACCCAAGACTTTGGAATTCAGGCTGACTGAGGGCAACCTGCCAGCAGATTACCCAAATGTAATGACTGCAACAGTGATACACATAGAACATCTATATGGTACAAGTCAGAGATCAACCAAGCTGTCACCCTTACTTTCCTCAGGTCTGGGCACAGTGGTAGCCTTTCTTTATGTTAAAAGGACCATATGCTGAGGGCTCTGACCTTTCTCGACTAAGCAGGAAATAGAACCAATGATGCTTAGACCAAAACGGAGCTATTATACTATTTTTGATTTCTCTTCCTTTAGATTCTTAATACCCTGGGATCAGGGGTATTGGACAGAAATTGCAGGGAAATAGTCCTGCCAATGATGTGGAGAAGGCATCTGTTTTCCAAGCTCCTGGAGCTGCTGCAAAACATACTGAGTTGCCTCTTGTCCGGAGAAGCAAAAAAAGTCTACTTCCATCCATTTGTGTGAGTCGGTGTCTTTTTCAGCTCGCCTGCCTTGACATTCTCTTGAAACATTAAGCAAGATGCTTTGTGTGTGTGTGTGTGTGTGTGGGGGGGGGGTCAAGCCTGAATCTTGGGTCACTGTCAAGCTTGCATTACTAACCTGCATACCAAGAAGGAGTGGGTACCTCCTTCCCCTCCCCCTGGCTTATGTGTTACATAACAGTGGTATTGCTCACAAAAATCTTAGGGTCACCATAGTCCAAAACAGTATGAAGGCTTTGAGACCTAAAATAACTGCTATCATCTGTTTGACACTGATGTGTCTTTTTCCTGACATGCTTGTCCTACAACTCTGAATACTCAGGTGTATCACATGCTTCAACCACTGGACTCAGGAGTGCAGCAGACAAGCCAAACATCAAAGAAATGGATTGGTAGCAACCTCTCCCTGCTTCAAATCTCCGATGCCTTTGTTGAACCTCTGCAATGGAAATCCACAGGTAGACATTCTTTAGGTCCAAGTTGACTTGAAGAGCCTAACCGAACAAAAGAGACAGAAAGTGAATTTTGGTACTTTTAAGAATTTAACAATGAAAGCTCTAAAACAGGTCTCCAAGTACTTTATTTTCCTGGCATTAGAAAAGGTCTTGAGTAAAGTCTTGTGATCTTTTCCCCTTTTGGTACTCATTCACTCACTCTCTCCATAAATATAAATATAAATATATATAAAGACAAAGAC
The DNA here is from genome assembly GCF_019279795.1 of Protopterus annectens. Lineage (NCBI taxonomy): Eukaryota > Metazoa > Chordata > Ceratodontiformes > Protopteridae > Protopterus > Protopterus annectens. The sequence goes on from NC_056748.1 coordinate 9,519,707, forward strand.
AGCACTTTGAGCTAGGAGGTCATCTATGCAGATGAAGCAGCAAATGTGATTACTCCTTCCTTGGGAATTTTAGGTATTTCTGAGAATTTGGGTCTGCTTAAAAACAGCAGCTTGTATAACTTTTTCTAGAATGGTGAGGTCATACTGGCCTAGAGTCATTACTTTCTACTCCTCCTCACAGGTCCAAGTGGTCCACTGTTTTAATAAGTGGAGAGATGGTAGGAGGACAGGAAATAGGGTTAGAGGGCTGGAGTGGGATTTTTAAGGAACATGGAGCAGCAGACTGAATGAGTTAAATCTGTATCCTCTTGTTGTCACAGCCCAGAGGACCTCCAGGGTTATCTTTTTGTTCTGCTTGCATTTTTTTCCCCTGCAGCATGCGCTTTCCCTTGTGAACGTATGTTCTTGATTAGAAAAATAGGCCAGTCTTTGGTTGGACAATTCCTGCTATATTTAGGATTGTGAAAATGAAAGAGCTTTCGACAAACAGCATTGTTTTCCCTTTCTCCAACAATATTTTAAACTCTTTCAGTTGGGGGTCTGAAGAGGACATTCTTGTCTAATTATACGTTTAGCAACTCTGTCTTCACATGGTCTGGCAGCGGGCTAGGTTTTCAACCAGTCATGCAACATGTGTTCGAGGCAAGCTGGACAAAGGTATGCAGTTAGTCTTTTTGACAAAGGGAGGGAGGGATGGACAGAAGGGAACAGGAGGTGGCAAAAAATAGGCTGATTTGTCTGGAAAGAGAGGTTCCCAGACTTGAAGTTTCCAACAGGTTTACCTTGAAATAATTTTCTTGGCATTTTTCTGACCTTCTGTGCATATTTAACGTCCCTGAGAGGAAGGAAAAGTGTGCAGGTGTAGGGATCCCAACCTACAGTAAATTGCAATATCTCTTCTGCTCATCAGTCACTTGGCTGGATTCCTACTCAAAATGCTGCATCACTTTTGTAATGGTTTCCCCAATGGAGAATTCTTCAACAGGCAAGTCAGAGGATAAGGTATATTTACCATCAGACACCATCTGTTCAGGGGAGTGAGATGGAGATGGGGAAGCAAGGAAATGAATCTACCTCATCCTCTGCAAAACAGGACTAACATTGTCTCCTCTGAGAGATAGGAGGAGAGGGTGCAGTGAGCAGAAAAAAAGAGGTTTTAGAGCCATAATAACCTTAAACAGGCCTTGAAAAAATACTAGCCATTTTTTTCATGTGATGTCTGACAGGAAGAAACACTTTTAAGTCTTATCTTTCTTCTTTATCTTAGGAATGACATCCACCTTAATGAAACACAGAGGAAAGTACAGTTGTGTACACTTACCATAAATGCAGATGTTTGAGTGTAATCACTGTTGCAGTCATCACATTTGGGTTATCCCTGCCAGTGTAGCCCTCAGCTGGCCCGAATACTAGAGGCTTAGTATTTCTGTGTCAGTTGCTGTCACTTCAGGACTGATGTCAGGTCATCAGTAGTATAAAGTAAGGCAGCCGATGCCATTACATCAGTTTTTCTTACCCTAAACTGTCAGGAGCCTCCAAGTAGGAGCCAGGTTCTGGTGTAAGAACCCCATCCAGAAGAAAGTAAATACCAATATGTCCCTTGTAAGGAAAGAGAAGAAAAAAAGGGGGATGGAGGGAGGGAAACCAGGACTGGAACAGTGAATACACTCGAACATCTACATTTATGATAAGTGTACACAACTGTAGTATGTTCTTCGTGTTTCACTGTTGCAGTCATCACATTTCAGTTGATTCCCAAAGCTGAGGAAATGGGTGGAGGCAGTCAAGGAAACTAGGGGCTGGCTAGGATGCCCTGCAAGACTGCAGAGGCAAACCCTGCCCTGGATTTGGAGAAGAGGCAGGTGGTAATGTTTGGTAAAAGTGTGAAAAGATGTCCATGTGGCAGCCTCCAGGATGTCCCTGGTGGGGACACCTCTGAGGAAAGCTGCAGAGGTGGAGGCTGCTCTGGTGAAGTGAGTCCTGACCCCCTTGGGGGGAGGCTTTCCGTGTTGTTTGTAGCAGAAATGGATGCAGTGTGCTATTTGGAAATGGTTTGTTTGGAGATGGCTTTGCCTTCTGCCCCTGTAGCAAAGCTAACCAGCAATTGATCAGGCTTTCAGAAGGATTTAGTCCTGTCTAGATAGAATCTGAGCTGTCTGTGCACATCTAGAGAGTGCAGGACCCTTTACCCCTTGTTCTGGGGATTAGGAAAAAAAGGTGGGCAAATGAATGGATTGGTTGAGAGCCACACTGGATACCACCTTAGGCAAGAAGGATGTGTTAGTCCTAAGGGATACCCTGTCAGCATGGAAGATGATGAAGGGTTCCCACAGCCATGAGTGCTTGCAGTTCGGAGACTCTTCTAGCTGAAGTGATGGCCAGAAGGAAAGCTGTCGTCCAGGAGAGAAATTTTAACAATGCAGAAGATGCTTGTTCGAAGGGGGCCAGGGTGAGCTTTTCCAACACAAAGTTAAGGTCCCAAGCTGGGGTTGGTGCTCTTCTGGGTGGCCTCAAGTTGATTGCCCCTCTTAGGAACTGTTTGATCAAGGGATGTGGGAAAAGGGTCTGCTCAGTGGGAAAATGAGCAGAGGCATAAATTTTAATAGAGGGAAAAGACAGGCCACTGTATAGTAGGTCAGCTAAGTAATCCAGGATGAGAGGGAGGGCTGTGCCGTATTGGCTCCCTTAGCCTGAATCCAGGTGCAGAACCTTTTCTATTTGTCAGCATAAGACTTCCTTGTGCTAGGACATCTGGCCTCATGTATAACATCTGGAACCTGTTTACTGAGGTTGGCAGATTGATCGGGGGTTAGGGAATAAGCCAAGCTGACAAACTGAGTGTCTTCAATTGGGGATGCATGAATTCCCCTTCCCTCTGGGTCAGGAGGTTTGGAATCTGAGGAAGATAACATGGGGACAGGCTGCACAGCAAGGGGTATTAGTGTTGGCAAGGCCAGTCTGGAGCTATAAGAATTGTCCTTGGTTTTTCTTCCTTTATTTTGAGCAGTTCCCTGGGGATGAGAGGTAGTGGAAGAAAGGCATAGACCAAAAAACTGACCCGGGGAAGGACAGGGCATCTACTTTCCAAGCCATGTAGTGATGCTCCCTGGTGCAGAATTTGCTGAGCTGATGGTTGGTGTGGGAGGCAAAGAGGTCGACCTTCAGGGTGCCCCATTTCTGAGTTATTAGGGTGAAGGTTCTTCTGTTGAGCTGCCAGTCGTGGGGGTCTACAAGATTTTTGCTTAATTGGTCTGCCAGAGAGTAGAGTAAACCTGGTAGGAATTGTGCTAACAGATGGAGTTGCATGGCAGAGGCTGTGTGCCAAAGGGTCATGGCCAGCCTACATACATGGTAGGAGTGAGTCCCTCCCTGCTTGTTGATATACTACATTACAGTGGTGTTGTCTATTTTGATCAGGAAAGCCCCTGGAGAGAGAAGGGGCTTGAAAGCTATCAAGGTATGCTGGACAGCCATCATGCTCTTTTTGGCTGATGTGCAGAAGAATTTGCTGTGGGCTCCATTGGCCCTGTATGCACCCGCCATCCAGGTGTGCACCCCAGGCATAGTCTGATACATCTGTGGTGAGGGTCTGGGTGGTGGGGGGTGGTGAGAAAGGTAGTCCCTTGTTGTGGGAGCATGCTGTTGCCCACCACAAAAAAAAATGTTTCTGAGGCAAGGAATTATAGGCATGAGAGTCTCCAGGTCTTTTGAGTGTTGACACCAAAGGCTTTTTAGGTACCACTGAAATTTCTTCATATGCAGTCTGGCATATGTAATGAGTAATATGTAAGATGCCATGAACCTGACAGCTTGCAGGATCTTCCTTGCAGATAGCTGGGGTCTGGTGGCTAGTTGAGAGAAGTAGGCTGTCGGGAAAATTTGCTTTTCTGGTGTAAGGAATGCCATCTAGGATGCTGTGTCCAGGCTTGCTCCCAGGGATATAATCCTTTGGGTGGGTACCTGTTTGGATTTCTTTTCAATGATTGTGTACCCCAGGGAGGTAAGTAGGGACTTTACAACAGCCAGGTGCTTGAGCAGCCTTTCCTGGCTATCTGCCTGAATTAGGCAGTCATCTAAGTATGGGTAAATCTGGATATTCCTCTATCTGCAAAAGACAATGGCTGGGGCCAGACATTTTGTGAAAACTCTGGGAGCAGTAGATAAGCCAAAGCGAAGAGCAGAAAACTGAAAGTGCTGAGATCCTGCCCTGAAACTGAGATATTTCCTGCATGATTCCCTGATAGGAATGTGGAGGTATGACTCTTTTAGATCTAGGGTGGCTAGCCAAGCATCCTTGGACAGCATGGGTAGCAGCTGCTGGAGGGTGAGTATTTTGAAATTTGGGATCACCAGGAAGGTGTTTAGAATGGATAGATTGAGGATGGGGCACCAGGTCCCCTCTTTTCTGGGTACCAGCAAAAGTCTGGAGTAGAAACCTTGGCCTCTCTGTTCTGCAGGAACATACTCTACTGCCTTCACAGAGAGCAGAGAAAGGACTTGCTTTTGCGCCTCTGTCCACTGGTTTGGAGGTAGATCTGGAAACCCTTTTGGGGTAGGAAGGGTGTTGAAAGAAAATTTGTACCCCTGGGACACTACGTTGAGAACCCAGTGGTTGCTGGTAATGGTGGCCCAAGTGCCTGCATGAAAGGAGAGTTTTGCTCCTAGGGTAAGTGAAGGTGGGCAGAGGGAGGGGGTGGGGGAGGTGAGTCATTGTGAGTTTTTACCATAAGGCTTAGAACTCCCTGGTTTTGAAGTGGAGGTAGTCCACTGCTTAGATCTCTGCATGACCTGTGGCTGCTGTCTGGGGGGTCTGGTTCCCCAGGTTCTGGGCTGGACTGGCTTAGTGGAAGCAGAAAAGGACCAATGCTTGGTGGGACAATGCCTGCTGAACCTGGGTGGCTGGACCTGTAAGAAATCCTTAACTGTCTGCATAGATTTTGCTTTTTCTTCCATCTTTTTAAGACCTCTTCTGCCTTAGTACCAAATAAGTTGTCTATGTGCAAGGGGGCATTCAACAATTTAGATTTGACATGCTCTGGCAAGGGCTGCTCCTTAAGCCATGCATACCTTCTAATGACAGATCTGGTGACTGTTGCCCTGCAAAAAGCTTCTAGGGCATCAAAACCACAGTGTAAGGTGTGTTTAGTCACTTGACTTGCAGAAGGCATTAACTCTTGTAACTCTTTAGATTCTGCACAAGCAGGAAAGGAAGACATTTTTGTTTGAGGAGTTCCAGGATATGTTGATGACATTTTAGCATATGGAACTGACAATCTAGTGCCCTGATAGCAAGAGTAGCTGAGGTGTATACTTTTTTAACCCATCTGTCTAGTGCTTGAGAATCCCTGTCTGAGGGGTGGGATACTTAGCAAAGGTTGCTTTAATCCCTTTAGGCCTTTGAGAAATTACCTCAGGGTCAGCAGCAGAATTTTTAAAAAGAAATTTGTGAGAGCCAGGGACTCTACAGTACCTGTCTGGTTTTCTTGGTGCAGGAGAGAGGGTGTCAGGAGTCAAGCTGGATTCCAGGAAACCATCCTCCACAACATCTAGGACTGGGGGGGGTGGCCAACGGTCTGTGCTGTGGAAGATCTAAGACTTCACTGAGTCTCTTTTTAGACTGAGGGTAGTCCTGACTCTCCTATAGGAAATGCTCCCTTAAGGTATGAAGGGATTCCCCAAAGGAAAAATCCTCTGGGGGAGAGGCGGAAGGGATGGAATCCTTTGCATCACAATCCTCATAAGTAGAGAGGGGTAGCATGTCTTCATATTCAGATGCATCAGAGTCATCGGACTCTTGTTCAGACAAAACTACAGGGGACAGATCTCTTTTCCTTTTGGAGGTGGTAGCTTGGCTTCCCCTGATCAGTATGATAAGGTCTTCCTCCATTTTAAGCATTTGAGATTGAGGCAAGGAAGCAGGTGCCTGAGATTGGGTAGTTGGTTTCTTGGGTGTGGCTCATACCCTTGGCCTAAAAAACTCAGTTGTTTTCGAAAGAACGGTAGTCGCGAAAGAAGATATCGGTTTGTGTCGAGAATCGGTAGTGCGAAGGACTTCCTCGGAAGCCGGTGCTGGCTCAGCGACTCCAGACTCATCCAAGGGAGAGACGACCACAGGATCCTTAGTCGAAGAAGAGTTTTGCGGCATACTGGACTCCGAAAGGGTCTCGGTAGTGGCCTGCGAATCCACAGAAATGGTCATCACGAACTGCAAAAGCACCTCACTGAGAACCGGAGAACGGACAACTAGCTTAACAGAAGCATTGTCAGTAGGTTTGGACCTGTGCGGTCTGTCTGTCTTTATGTTTTTCCGAAAGACCTGCTGTTGGATGGCTTACCCAAGCCATATCGGAGTTCGAGGGCTGTAAGTGAAAATATCTAGCTACAATAAGGGCCCAACAATGGATAGTTATGGCGTTGAACAAAGCACAGAAGCGACAGAGGGGGACGCCGTGGTCTGGACCTAAACAAGTGACGCAGTAAGAATGAAAGTCTTGGTGTGGTATTTGCTTTTCACAGGCAAGACAAGTGTAAACTTTTTCTGACATCGGTTAGTGCAAGAAAAAGGGATCCCCAATGGGGTACTTAGCTTTAGAAGACTTCAGCTTCAAATTGGTAGACGAAACTCAGTTAGCGGCCGACCGGCATTCGTGCAAACTGCTTCTGCTTTGGGCTCCATGGCAAGAAAGACTGATGTAATGGCGTCAGCTGTCTTACTTTATATTACTGACAACCTGACGTCAGTCATGAAGCGACAGCAACTGACGCAGAAATACTAAGCCTCTGGTATTTGGGCCGGCCGAGGGCTACCCTGGCAGGGATAACCCAAATGTGATGACTGCAAAAGTGAAGCACGAAGAACATCTGATCCTTGACATACTTCTATCAAAGACCCAGGCTGCCTTGCGGTCCACCTGAAATTATAAGCCTAGGTTCCCCCTTATACATTTAGTCAGTCATACTGTACATGCAAAAGTCAGACATCATACCAGACTCAAGCAGGATTGTGGTTGTGGGAGACTGAGAAATGATCAAATGTACAATGGGATTTTGCGAAGTTTCAGTGAATACATCAAAGTCCAGCTAGACAGATGATCACTCAGGCCTGGGCCATTTCAATTTCTTTTTCAGAAAGAATTGGACATCAGATGCCAAAGGTTCTGCCATTTTAGACTGGATAAGGTTCTTCAAGCACTTAGTCTCTAAATACTGTTGGTATGAAAAGAAAGGAAAGACACATACGTATTTTTTTTTTGCACAAATGGCTAATAAATCTGTTGGCTGTGTTCAGCTCCAAGACAAAAAAGGCAGTGAGACTGGAGATCCTTATAAGGAATCTGCCTACCGCATTTGCACTTCCCCCTCTTAGCAACATGTAATAGATTAAAACACCAAAATGCAAATAAAACAAGGAAGGTTCCCCAATGGGGCAGTTTACTGAGTAAGCAAAGGCAAAGATGATACCCATAAGCTATGCGCAGAACAGACTGAATGGTTTGAGACCTGCATTTGATCTGGCAGTGAGACAGTCTGAGGATCTTATGCCCATACATCCACTTATATACCCTTATGCCCATGGGCTTAGATCATACATCAAACATACGGCTCTATGGACGGTTTTGGCTTTGGTACCCAGGCAGGATGTCCAGGTTATTTGGTGTTCTAACCCCCAAAGTACTGGAATAATGCAACAGTAATCTAAGGAAGAACATCGATGGAGCCTGAGCAGTGTGGTGATGCACCCAACAACCAAGTCTGGAAACAGAATGTCAGTTCGACCTAATCTGAGCTCTCTCAGATGAAATATAAGGAATAGTCATTAAATGTAACAGCCAGTGGCTCAGCTTCCAGAAAATCACAGCCAAGTGACTCAAAGAATTTACTAGGAAGCAACAGAAACTTGAAAAGTTACCATTAGAAGAGCAATGCAGCACATACAAGAGCAATGGGGACTGAGATAGAGATGTTCTAGACAGCAAAAAAGATGGCCTAGGATCTGTCTTGTAATCCTGGAAGAAACAAACACTCCAAAAGCTAATGAATGGTCAAGTGCTGATAAAGCCAACAATTCTAAAAATTCAGAAGTAAAAATGGCGTCCCTGGTTGAAAGATGACATAAGAATCCTGAGGTGTGGATTAATTAATTTACACACACATACATGTGTGTGTGTGTGTGTGTGTGTGTGTGTGTGTGTGTGTGTGTGTGTGTGTGTGTGTATGTTAGTCTACTGTACTTTATCAAAGAAACACTTCTTTGAAAAAGAACAACAGACCCACACTTACACAAAAGTGCACTTAACCGAAAGTGCACTTTCGTGAAGAATGGTTCAACGAACCATTAAGGAACACCAAAACAATGTTTTTGCAGGGAGGCAAGCCCCCCTGCACCCCCCACACCTCCCCTGCTTAAATATATCAAACTCCGAGATTGCACTACAGTGGGGAAAACAGGTACATTCCCTTTTCCACACTGTAGTGTGTTTCGGCGCTTCAGTGTTCCTTAATGGTTCGTTGAACCATTCGTCATAGAAGTGCACTTTCGCGTAAGTGTGGGTCTACTACTCTTTTTCAAAGAAGTGTTTCTTCGATAAAGAGAAGTAGACCCATATATATATATATATATATATATATATATATATATATATATATATATATTGTAAATTAATAGTTTGTCGACTAAATGAAGCAATCACTTGGTTCGCTATGGGCAAATGCAATATGTATAGATAAATTAGTGCAGCCAATTACTGTTTTTGGGATGTGGGAGAAAACCCACTATGATCAGTACATACAGACTCCACACAGACAGTGAATGAAGATCAGGAACAAAGCCTAGACCCCAGAGCTGTGAGGCAGGTCACCACTTCTGAATCACACATGCTCAAACGGACCAAACATTTCTGAGGAAACAAGGACATTACTGAAGTACAAATGATGCTACAACCTTTTAAAAGCTTTGTAGATGCCTAACTTTTTACATCTTCCCATGTTTTTCATTTCCTTTAGTTCTCCTCCATCTAGCACACTAATTAGCCCCCTTTCTTTCTCCTTATGATAACTAGCGTTGGATCATTTTCTATTTGTTTTGGTTTCCATGTTATGTATAATTTTAATCAATGAGGAAGCCTTGTCACAGCAGTGTTAGCATTTTTTTTCAAGCTGAGAGACTAACTGGTTTTCAGTTAGCCATGCTAGATCCTCTTCTTAATAGCAGAATTACAGCAAAAAAGTGTCTAAGAAAGTGATGCAAAGTGGGTGCAAACAGATCAAATTACACTGCTGATTAAAGTACTGGCAACAGTATGGCAGCTAAGCCTGCTGTCCACAAGCTTGTCCAATGGGATCCTGAACAACTGATGCAAATTAAAAGAATTCAAAAGACATGACAAAAACAAACAAACACTAAAAACCTTCTGTACACTTCAGTTCAGTAACATGTGACAAACAGCTGGAGAGCAGATGGATGGAATCTCTCCCTTCATGCTGCAATTTAAGATGAACATCAATGCACAGGAAACTGCCCAGCAGGACTATTAAAAACACAAGCTTAAACCGGCACCAGAAAGTGCAACGCCCGCACACCTTACATGGAGCAAAATCACAACGTGAGATCTGACAGTAAAGTCACTCCTTTTTAACAGAAAAGCAAATAAGCAAAAACACTGAATTTTTGTGCAGTAAAGTACAGTTGTGTACCTACCATAAATGTAGATGTTCGAGTGTATTCACTGTTGCAGTCATTACACTTGGGTTATCCTGCTGGCAGGCTACCCGCAGTTGGCCCGAGTTCCAAAGTCTTGGTCTGGTGTCGGTTGATGTCGTCTCTTCCCTGACGTCAGTCTGCCAGGGGTATAAAAGATGCAACCGATGCCATTTTCTTCAGTTTTTCTTGCCCCAGATGTCAGGTGCCCCCAAATAGGAAGGCTATAAAAAAAGTATGCCAAAAAGCATGCATGTACTAGAATAAACAATTCCTTCTTCTACAAGCAAATACACCACAAAGGTTGTATAGAGTTGAGAAGTACAGAAAAGTCCCAGCAATGAAAAGGGGGATGGTGGGAGGGTAACCTGGACTGCAACAGTGAATACACTCGAACATCCACATTTATGGTAGGTACACAACTGTACTATGTTCATCGTGTTTCACTGTTTCAGTCATTACATTTGGGTTGAATCCCAAAGCTGAGGTTGGGAGGCTGGGCCTAAATAGGATTAGGAGAGGCTACCAGGCCCTGCAGGACTGCAGTGGCAAAGCCAGCTCTGGATTTAGAGTAGAGAGGTAAGTGGTAGTGTTTTGTGAAGGTGTGCTCTGAACTCCAGGTTGCAGCTTCTAAAATGTCTTTGGTTGGTACTCCTCTGAGAAAATCTGCTGAAGTGGCTGCTGCTCTTGTTGTATGTGGCCTAATGCCCTTAGGCACTGATTTGCCATGTTGTGCATAGCAGAAGCGAATGCAGTGTCCTATCCATTTTGAAATTGTCTGCTTTGAGATGGGCTTTCCTTGTGATCCTGCAGCATAAGCTACAAATAGCTGCTCAGTTTTTCTGAAAGCTTTTGTTTTCTCCAAGTAGAATCGTAGCTGCCTGTGTATGTCCAAAGTATGCAGAAGTCTCTCCCCTTTATTCTGGGGATTTGGATAGAAAGTTGGAAAATGAATAGTTTGGTTAAGAGCCACACTGGAAACCACCTTTGGCATAAATGTTGGGTTTGTCCTTAGAGAGACCCTGTCCTGATGAAAAATGATGAAAGATTCCACTGCCATTAGTGCCTGTAACTCTGAGACTCTTCTTGCTGATGTTATTGCTAGGAGCAGAACAGTTTTCCATGATAAGAATTTTATATCAGCTGTGCTGGCTGGCTGAAAAAGAGGCAGTGTGAGTTTTTCTAAAACAAAATTGAGGTCCCAAGTAGGTATTGGTGCTCTCCTTGGGGGTCTTATGTTTCTTGCCCCTCTGAGGTACTTACCTTAGTAGTGGATGCAAAAAAATAATAGGTTCCGTATTGTAATGAGCTGAAATGGCAGAGGCATGGCTCTTAATAGATGAAAAGGAAAGGCCTTTGTCCAGCATCTCAGTTAGGTATTGTAACATCTGAGGTATATTTAGAACAAGTGGTTTGAGTCCTTGGGCCTGGTTCCAAGCACAGAATCTCTTCCATTTTTCTGCATAGGATTTCCTAGTGCTGGGCCTCCTGGCTTCTAAAATGACATCCATAACAGCTTTAGAGAGAGGTGTGGTTTGAGTGATTATATTATCTGCCATGCAGCCAGATTTAAGGTTCTGAGTTGACTGTGCAGAATCTGGTTGTTTTGTTGAGTCAGGAGATGAGGAATTTGAGGTAAAGGCCAGGCCGGGCCTTGAGACAAGCTCTTTAGGACTGGGTACCAGTGCTGGCGTGGCCAGTCTGGGGCAATCAGGATCATTTTTGGCTTCTCTTGTCTGACTTTTAGGAGTACCTTGGGAAGAAGAAGCAGTGGAGGGAAGGCATAAACTGTCAGGGTTTCCCAGCTGAATGAAAGAGCATCCACTTTCCATGCTTGTGAGTGATAAGTCCTTGTGCAGAATTTCTGTAGTTGGCAGTTGTGAGGGGAGGCAATAAGATCTATGTCTGGGCGCCCCCATTTCCTTGTTATCATGCTGAAGACCTATGGATTTAGTTTCCATTCATGTGGATCCATGAGATTTCTGCTTAGCTCGTCTGCCAGTGTATTTTTCTTTCCTGGCAGGAATTGTGCCTGCAGATGTACTTGATAGGTCAGTGCCGTGTTCCACAAAGTTATGGCTTGCCTGCAGAGGGGGTAGGAATGTGTGCCCCCTTGCTTATGTACCACATAACTGTGGTGTTGTCCGTCTTTAGCAATAGTTGTCCTGGATGTAGTAGATCCTTGAAGGCTTACAGGGCATTCTGTACAGCTAGCATCTCTTTTTGATTGATGAGAAGATGCATTTGTTCCTTGGGCCACGTGCCCTGAATAAATTTTTCTTCCATGTGCGACCCCAGGCATAATCCGATGCATCCGTTGTTATTGTCTGCCTGGCTGTGGGCAAGGGGAAGGGCTGTCCCTTGTTGAGGTGACAGGCCCGGGACCACCATAGAAACTCCTGTTGTAGACAGGGAATTATAGTTATTACTATTTCCAAGCTGTGGCAATGTTGAGTCTAAACACTTTTTAGATACCATTGTAGTTTCCTCATATGCAGTCTTGCATATGGAATTAGTAGAATGCAGGATGCCATGAAACCCAGGGCCTGCAGATTTTTTCTTGCAGGGAGCTGGGTCTTTGTTGTCATCATTTGAAAGCAATGAGTCAGTTGCCTTGGTTTGTCAGGCGTGAGATAAGCCATGTGTGCAGTTGTATTTAAGCTTGCACCCAGGAATATTATCTCTTGAGAGGGCACTAGTTTTGATTTATTTTCGTTTACAGTGTACCCTAGCCAAATTAGTAATGCTTTTACAAACGCCAGATGTCTTAGTAGAATGTCCTTGCTCTCTGCTTGAATAAGGCAGTCGTCCAAGTAGCGATATATTTGAATTCCTCTTTGTCTGCAAAATGCAATTACTGGTGCCAGGCATTTTGTGAAGACCCTGGGCGCAGTAGATAAGTCAAAGGCCAGTGCAGAGAATGGGTAATGCATTGAGCTAGCTTTGAGTCTGAGGTATCTCCTGCAAGATTGTCTGATTGGGACATGCAGGTATGCCTCCTTGAGGTCCAAAGTAACTAGGCCAAGCCTTCTTGCCCAGCATGGGTAGAAGTTGCTGAAGTGTTAACATTTTGAATTTTGGAACATCCAGGAAAGTATTTAGGATTGACAAGTCCAGTATTAGTCTCCAGGCTTTGCCCTTTCTGGGTACCAGGAAAAGTCTTGAGTAAAATCCTTGCCCCTGTTCTTGCTATGGTACTCTCTGAATAGCTCCCATGTCCATGAGAGCAGCAATTTCCTTTTGTGTCTCTGCCCATTGGTTTTGTGGCAGGTTCGGCATACCTTTTGATTTTGGAAGGGTGTGAAAGTGGAACCTGTAACCTTGAGTAATTATATTCAGTAGCCATTTGTCCTGGGTAATTATGTGCAAAAAGTGCTAGCTTTCCCCCTAGGGGTGCTGCCAAAAGGTAAGTGCTTGGCCTTTGTAGAGGGAAGTCACTGGGACTGTTTCCTGTAAGGTTGTGATATGTCTTCTCCTCCTTTGGGGGTAGAAGCACCCCATTGTTTAGGTCTGTAGGATCCTTGGGGCTAAGATCTGCCTCTTGGGCATCTGTATCTGCCTCTTTGTGGCTTGTCTGAGACCTGAAAGGACCAATTTTTTGAAGGCCAGTTTCTACTAAACCTAGGTGGTTGAACCTGTAAGAAATCCTTTACTGTCTGCATAGATTTTGCTTTATCCTCCATTTTCTTTAATACCTCTTCTGCCTTAACACCAAACAAAGTATCATGCTGTAATGGAACATCCAATAATTTTACTTTAACATGTTCAGGTAAACTTTGTTCTTTCAACCAAGCATGCCTTCGAATGACAGAAAGTACAGTTTTGTACCTACCATAAATGTAGATGTTCGAGGATCCACATTGCTGCAGTCCTAACTATTGGGTAGTCCGCTGTCCAGTCGGCCCGAATACCAAAGTATATGGCTGACGTCGGTCAGGGCGCATTAGACTGACGTCAGTACGTCAGGGTACTAATGCGCATGACCGACGTCATATCCTCAGTCTTTTCTTGCCCCAGATGTCAGAAGACCCTGAAAAGCTAAGGCCAAAACCAAAAATTCCAAACATACCTGCACCAAAAATATGTACAATATATACAAAATTACCAGAATATAACCTCACCTACACAACCACCCTTAAACACAGAGGGGAAGGAGGGAGGGTAAATTGACTGCAGCAATGTGGATCCTCGAACATCTACATTTATGGTAGGTACAAAACTGTACTATGTTCTTCATTCCACATTGCTGCAGTCCTAACTATTGGGTAGAATCCCAAAGCAGAGGTAAGGGAGGCTGGCAAATCATAAGGAAGCAGGAACTGACAACATGCCTTGCAAAATAGCTGTGGCAAAACCAGCCCTAGACTTAGAGTAGAGAGGAAGGTGATAATGCTTAGAGAAAGTATGCACTGAACTCCAAGTAGCTGCCTCCAAAATATCCTTAGTGGCCACCCCCCTTAGAAAAGCTGTAGAAGTGGCAGTAGCCCTAGTGGAATGAGGCCTAATTCCAGCTGGAATCTCCTTGCCATGATGGGAATAACAAAATGCAATGCAAAACCCAATCCACCTAGAAATAGTTTGTTTTGACACAGGCTTGCCCTGCGAACCCAAAGCAAAAGAAACAAACAACTGCTGAGACTGCCTAAAATCCTTAGTCCTGCTCAAATAATAACGCAAATGCCTGTGTACATCTAAAGTGTGCAAAATCTTTTCCCCTTTATTTTGGGGATCTGCATAAAAAGTAGGCAAATGAATAGTTTGGTTTAAAGCCACACTAGAAACCACCTTAGGCATAAAGGAAGGATTAGTACGTAAAGACACCCTATCCTTATGAAAAATCAAAAAAGGCTCTACCGCCATAAGGGCCTGCAACTCAGAAACCCTTCTTGCAGAAGTAATGGCCAACAAAAAAGCAGTCTTCCATGACAAATATTTCAATTCAGCAGTAGCCGCAGGCACAAAAGGTTGTAGAGTAAGTTTCTCCAACACAAAATTGAGATCCCAAGCAGGAGTAGGAGCTCTACGGGGTCTTATATTCTTTGCCCTCTAAGAAATTGCTTGAACAAAGGATGTGAAAACAATGGTGGGTCACAATCATAGTGAGCTGAAATTGCTGCAGCATGAATCTTAATGGAAGAGAAAGACAAACCTTTGTCCAATAACTCAGTAAAATATTGAAGAGCCACACTCAAATTAGGCTCAGAAATCTCCAAATTGTTTGCTGCACTCCAAAATAAAAATCTCTTCCATTTTTCTGCGTACACTTTCCTTGTACTAGGTCTTCTGGCTTCCATAATCACATTTAAAACTTGTTGAGGAAGTTGAGACCTGCTGTCTTTCAAAACAGAATATGCCAGGCTGTTAGATGAAGAGATTGAAGCTTGACATTGAGCAGGTGACCGTCCCTCTGAGACAACAGGTGTGGAATCAAGGGTAAAGGCCATGGAGGCTTCCTTACCAGACTCCTCAGTAATGGGTACCAGTGCTGCCGAGGCCAATCTGGAGCTATTAAAATCATCCTTGGCTTGTCTTGTCTGACCTTTAGAAGCACCTTTGGGAGAAGAGGCAGAGGTGGAAAAGCATACACATGAAGATTTTTCCAACTGAAAGAAAGAGCATCCACTTTCCAAGCTGTGTGATGAAACCTCTTTGTGCAAAACTTTGGCAGCTGGTGGTTTAGTGGAGAAGCGAACAGATCTATGTCTGGAGTTCCCCATGACACTGTCAATTTTTGAAATACATGAAGATCCAGTTTCCACTGTGGGGATCCATGATTTGTCTGCTTAACACATCTGCTAAGGAGTTCTGTGCTCCGGCAGAAACCTTGCTTGAAGAGTTAGTTGCAAGCTGAGCAGTCTCCCATAAAATCATTGCTTGCCTGCACAATGGGTAAGAATGTGTTCCCCTTGTTTGTTGATGTACCACATGACAGTTGTGTTGTCTGTTAGAATCAACACCTGCCCTGGAAGAAGTAACTCCTTGAAAGCCATTAATGCAAACTGGACTGCTAACATCTCTTTCATGTTGATATGTAGATGCTGTAGTCTGGCAGGCCACTTGTCTTGTATCCACTTTCCATTTAGATGAGCTCCCAAGCAATGTCTGAGGCATCTGTCGTTAGAATCTGACTCGCCTCTGGCCGGGTCACAGAGAGTCCCTTGTTTAGGTGACATTCCTGAGCCCACCACAAAAATTCCTTTTGAATGCAAGGTATTATTTGAATGACAGTGTCCAAATCCTGGCAGTGCTGTGTCCATACATTTTGAGATACCATTGCAGCTTCCTCATATGCAGTTTGGCATTGGGAAGCACCAGAATACAAGATGCCATGAACCCTAAGGCTTGAAGGACTGTCCTTGCAGTCAGCCCGGACTGAAGAGATAGTTGATGGAAGTAACTGGAAAGATTCTTTTGTTTGTCCGGGGTTAAAAGGCCATCTGGGCTGCTGTATTCAGTCTCACACCCAGAAAGCACATGTCTTGAGAGGGTACTAGACTGGACTTTATTTCGCTCACAGAATACCCTAGGCATCTTAGCACTGCTATGACATAATCCAAATGCTGTAGAAGGTCTTCCTTTTCTTGAGCTAGAATCAGGCAGTCGTCCAAGTAAGGATAGATTTGAATTCCTTTTAACCTGAAGTAAGCTATCACTGGAGCCAGAACCTTTGTGAATACTCTGGGCAGTGCATAAGCCAAAGGGAAATGCAGACAACAGATAATGAGAATTTCCAGCTCGAAACGCAGATACTTCCTGCAACTTAGTCTTATAGGCACATGAAGGTAAGCTTCCTTGAGATCTAAAGTTACCATCCAGTGATCCTTGCCCAGCAGAGGTAAAAGCTGTTGTAACGTCAACATTTTGAACTTGGGAATGTCCAGATAAGTGTTGAGGATAGATAAATCCAAAATTGGCCTCCACGTGTTCCCCTTCTTCGGTACTAGGAACAGGCGAGAATAAAATCCTAGGCCCCTTTCTGGCAGGAACTGGCTGAATGGCCCCTATGAGGAGCAACAGAGAAATTTGCTTGTGAGCCTCTTGTCTTTGTAGAGGAGGAATGTCTGGCATGCCTTTGAAAGGAGGCATGGTATGGAAATAAAACCTGTAACCGTGGTGAATGATATCCAGAACCCATCTGTCTTGGGTAATTAAATCCCAATTTTCTTTGAAAAGAGACAGCCTTCCTCCCAAAGGTGCTGCCAGGCGAGAATGAACTGGCAGCTGAAAAGGCAGGTCATTGGGTCTGCTTACGAAAGGACTGACCCTTGCCCTCACCAGAAGTCTGAGCAGGGGAACTCCCTGTCCTAGGCCTAAAAGAACCTTGAGCTCTGCCCCTACCACGTCTAGACCTACCCCTAGACTGGGAATCATAAGCAGGATAAGTCCATCCCTTAGTAGGCCAATTTCTACTAAACTCGGAGGCTGCACCTGCAAAAATCCTTAACAGTTTGCATAGACTTAGCCTTGTCCTCCATTTTCTTTAAGACTGCTTCCACAGGCGAACCAAACAACACATCAGACTGCAAAGGAGCATCCAAAATCCTTGTTTTAACATGCTCAGCTAAATTCTGATCTCTCAACCAGGCATGCCTACGAAGAACAGAACCAGTGGCAGCCACCCTCGAGGAGGCCTGCACAGCATCAAAACCACATTGCAAGGAATGTTTACCCACCTGTTCAGACACATGAACTAAATCCTGCAACTCTTTACACTCAATACCTTCTGCCAGAGCATCCACCTTAGATTTCAATTGTGAAAGGAGATAATTCTGATATTTTAACATGTGAAACTGACAATTCAACGCCCTCATGGCTAAAGTGGAAGAAGTATACACTTTCTTTCCCCATCTATCCAAAGCCCTTGCCTCTTTATCAGGAGGAACAGGATTTTTAACAACAGAGGCCTTCACACCTTTAGGCCCCTGAGAGACAGTTTCCGGGTCTGCCCTAGGACTCTTAAAAAGATACTTATGAGCTTCAGGCACCCTATAGTACCTATCCGGTTTAACTGGGGCAGGAGGCAAAGAATCAGGATTGAAGGAAGCCTCTGCAAAAACATCTTCCACCACATTCAGAACAGGAGGTATAGCTAAAGGCCTATGCTGGGGTAAAAACAAGAATTCCCTAAGCCTCTTCCTGGAATCAGAGAAATCTTGACCTTCCCATTTAAAATGCTCCCTCATGGAATGCAGAGTCTCTGAAAATGAAAAATCCTCAGGAGGAGAAGCTGAAGGAGTAGAATCATCCACATCAGAATCAGAATAAGGAGGATACTCCTGCAAGTCTTCAGCCGAAGACTCAGAAGCCTCGAACATTGCTCAAAACTCTCAAACTCAGGTTCCACCCTAGGCCTCTTATCAGGAGGGGCATAGAACCTCTAATCATAGTAATCAAATCCTCTGCCATTTTAAGCATATGTTTCTTAGGCAAAGACCCTGAAGCACTAGGAGAAACCCCCACTGAAGTTAAACTTGGCCTGCCTCTCAAAGAAGCCTTGGAAACAGAAGGGGAGGCTCTAACCACCTTAGGAAGAGAGGGAAGAACAGCCACCTGAGAAGCCCCGTCAGCCTGGCCTACTTCCTGCGAGGATACATCCTGTAACAGTAAAGTCTCTCCCTGAGACTCCAAAGAAACACCTGGCAAAACCTCCGGCTCCACTGAGCTTTCTAAAGATCCGACGTCTGGGACTGTCGGTTCTGCCACTCTAGGCTTTGCTGCTTTGTCCTTGCGCTTTTGGTCAAGCGGGCGCCGGAGCCTCCGATGGCATTTTATAATTACAACGCTTCCCAAAAACTAACCTGGCACAGTCTAACCTTCTCTTAATAGTGCGTTTGTTAAATCTAGCACAAGAGCGGCATCCAACAACGCCGTGCTCAGGCCCTAAACAAGGTATACACAAAGTATGGTAATCCCTATGAGGTATCTGTTTCCCACAAGAAATACAGTTATTCACTTTTTCTGACATCCGGTTAAACACTGAGGCAAGAAAAACCAAAATATTCCCAACGGGTACTTAGCCAACTTTGATTCGGTCTGAAACTCTGACTTCAGAAACTTTCAGAACGCCAACCTGCACTCGCAAAATTGCTTCTGCATCGGACCATGCGGCAAAAAAGACTGAGGATATGACGTCGGTCATGCGCATTAGTACCCTGACGTACTGACGTCAGTCTAATGCGCCCTGACCGACGTCAGCCATATACTTTGGTATTCGGGCCGACTGGACAGCGGACTACCCAATAGTTAGGACTGCAGCAATGTGGAATGAAGAACATCCTGTAACTGCGGCTCTGCAAGAAGTCTCTAATGAATCAAAACCACATTGTAAAGTATGTTTTCCCATTTGTTCAGCTGCATGTAATAATTCCTGCATTTCCTTATTGTCAGGATTTTCTGAGTTTGTAAGCATTTTCTGTTTTAACAAAGACATAAGGTACTGTTGGTATTTAAGCATGTGAAACTGGCAATTTAAAGCCCTTACAGCTAAAGTAGCAAAAGTGTAGACTTTTTCCCCCCATCTATCCAGTGCTCTGGAATCCCTATCAGAGGGGACAGGATTTTTTGCAGTGGAAGCCTTAACCCTTTTGGGACCCTGAGAAATTGTTTCTGGGTCAGCAGCAGGGTTTTTATAAAGAAATTTATGAGAGTCAGGAACCCTGTAATATCTGTCTGGCTTGACTGGTGCAGGGGGTAAAGAATCAGGAGACAGACTGGATTCAGAGAAAACATCATCAACAATATCAAGCACAGGGGGGATAGCTAGGGGCCTGTGCTGAGGCAGTAAAAGAAAATCTCTGAGGCTTTTCTTGGATTCAGAATAATCCTGGCTCTCCCAGTGGAAATGTTCCCTCATGGTGTGCAGAGCTTCCCCAAAAGAATAATCCTCAGGTGGAGAGGCTGAAGGTATAGATTCTTCATCATCGGAGTCCTCATAGGGAGGGAGAGAATAACCCTGATCTGAAGAGGAATCAGAGGAAATAGATACCTGGTCAGAGGAATCATAATCAGTGTCTTGCCTAGGCCTTTTTTCAAGAGGGGGATGGGATCCCCTGATCAAAGTAATTAAGTCTTCGGCCATTTTAAGCATCTGTTTCTTTGGCATAGATGACTGTCCAGGAGAATGCTGTACTTGTTTCCTTGTCTTTACTGGTGTCTTTGACTGTACCTTGGCTGTTGCAGAGGACTTAATAGTAATCTGTGAAGGTCTGAAAACACCCTCAGAAGCCGATGCCTGCTCAGCGGCTCTGGACCCATCTGAGGGAATAGTTTCCATAGGCCCAATACCTTGAGTATCCAGAGGCCTAGTTGTCTCCACGTGGGAGTCGGATACGGCCTGTGGCTCTGAGGTAGCGGGTGTCAGGGGCTGTGAAAGTGCCTCACTGAGAACCAGTGACTGGCCTATAAGAGGCTTCGTCGTCGGTTTTGGACTGTGGATACCTGTCCTTTTCCTTGTCTTTGTGCTTTTTATGAATTCCGGTCATTGGTTGTTCCGACGGCATTATATAGTTAAACCTTCGGCCAAAGTAATGTAAGGCAAAATCAAACCAATGTTTAATAGTGCGTTTGTTGAATCTAGCACAAAACTGACAACTAGTAACGTCATGGTCAGGGCCTAGGCAAGGAATACAGTAAGAGTGAAAATCCTTATGAGGTATTTGCTTCCCACAAGAAATACAATTGTTAATTTTTAGTGACATCGGTTCTGGAGCAAGAAAAAGTTTCCCCAACAGGGTACCTAGCTTTATTGAAGACTTCGGTTCTGAAACTCTATTTCGAAAATCTCAGGAGTTGGCCGACCGGCACTTGCGAACTGCTTTTGCTTCGGGCACCGCACGGCAAGAAAGACTGAAGAAAATGGCGTTGGTTGCATCTTTTATACCCCTGGCGCACTGACGTCAGGGAAGAGGCGACATCAACCGACGCCGGACCAAGACTTTAGAACTCGGGCCAACTGCGGGTAGCCTGCCAGCAAGATAACCCAAGTGTAATGACTGCAACAGTGAAATACGATGAACATCGAGTAAGGTACTGTTCAGCCTGTTTATCTTGAACAAAGTGAGATCCTTTCTTCTGGAACACATACACACAAAATTATTACTCATCACAGGTTTGCTAATAGAAGGTAGCATCGATTTTTCTGTTTAACAGCAACAATAGTGCTCTTTGTAACTCTGAGACCAGTATATAGAATGTACTTTCAATCTAATTGAGGACTGCACTCCAGTGTCGCAATTTAGTTAGGATTTGCAGATACTTATTTTTTTCTCTTGTTGTTTACTTTCCTGAGAAAATTGTTGTTTTGGGAAGAAAACAACAGAGTGATGTTAATTATTTAAATTAATTTGTAACTTAAGCAATCCTTGAGAGAACAATTCCGATCTCACCACAGCCATGCAAGAGAATATTTCCAGCATTTGCACTGTGCATCATGTTATGGCACTGCAGAAACAATGTTAAGTGTACCCTTCAGATGAGACTAGTCTGAATATTGCATCAGTGAAGAAAAGTCAAAGATGACATTCCCACAAAACTTTTAAAGGCAAGTTTTGTGTGTGTGTAGGGTGGGGGTGGAATCATCCTCACTCTCCCCATGCAGGGGACTTTACACTCTTATTAAATATAATGAGCACCAAAACTGCTGCACCCTGGGAGGGAAATATGATTTATCTCATGTGAAAGATCAGCTTTGAATACGTGGCAGTATGCACACAGTATGCACACATCCCTGGATTTGCTTCCCTATTTCCATGTATTTATGTATTTATTTTATTTAACATTTCTTTACCAGGAAAGTCAGACTTGGAATGAGCCAATTTTCAGCGAAGGCCCGGGGGGAAATGCTCCAGCTGCATGTCTTTGTAACGTGGAAAGAAACCAGAGCACCTGCAGGAAACCCACATGAACACAGGGAGGACATCCAGACTTGGCACAGAAGGCACCCCAACTGAGAATTTAACTGAAGAACCTCTTGCTGTGAGGTGACAATGCAACCGCTGCACCACTGCACCATGTAGAGATACATCTTCATGGTAATTGTCTTCAAAGATCCAGCAAATTCAATGCCCTAGCTTCTAATCACATCATGCCTTTAGTGAAGTTCAATAATTTCATAGGTTCATAGATTAGTACTAGACTAACTGCTCTTGTGAGCCATTTTAAGCCTAGTCAATTACCCTATGTGAGAATCAAACCCTGCACCTTGTGTCTGTAAAGTAAATACCTTAACCATTATGCCAACCTCCCAACCCATGAAGACATCAAGCATTGTGGTACCTTGACTCTCAACTGGTGACAGTCACTGTGCCACCAACAAGGACTTCCTTCTTCTTTGTTAAAGCTAGCAGCCACCTGGTGCCAAGAGTTCCAGTACATCTCCAGCTATCTCCCCTGGACCACATTAATGCTGCAAGCAGAAAACAAATCCAATCAATGCAATGATGCACAGGTTAAATATTCAATTTTTAAACACATCCTGCCACAATGAATGCTTGCACCAAACAAACATTAAGAATACAGCATAACTGTGTACTTAGTAAAGAAGTAAACAGCATATGAAATATACCTGGCTCTTCCTCTTCCCTTTTTCACCCTCACCCTCTCTTGCTTCTCCACCTAAGTTGCAAGTTATTTTCCCATACCTCTAGCTTTACTGCATTTCTTTGAACGTAAGAGACAGATTACGACTGCAGGCATGATGTATATTACCCCCAGTCTAAGGATACAGTATGAAATGCAGGCTTTTCACTTAAGCAAACTGGGGACTATAGGTTTAGCATGACCTTCTACGACCTGTCAAGCCTAATCATCAAAAAGTATTAATGATTTCAAAGTTGGGTCTTACGAGGAATTTTAATAAATTAAACCACCACGTTAAGGATGCATCCAAAAGTCTTCTAAATAATTGATAACCTGCAGGTGGTACAGTGGTGCAATGTTTAGCTTTGCTGACTTATATCATTTTTTTTTAGTTGAATTCTCAGCTGGAATGCCTTTAATACAGAATTAGTACATAGTCTCTTTGTCTACTTGGGTTCTTGCAGGTTGCTCTGGACTACTTTAGTGAACTGGACATCCTCCTAATGTCCAGAGATATGAGTGCTATGTATGACAAGTAATAAGAGGGGATGATGAAATCCTACAGAAGAACACCATGCTCAAAGGAGGTAAAGAAAGCCGGACAATACAAGAAAAAGTTGAGAGCAATAACATCCTGGAGAATGGCACCCTCCCTTCGGCAGAGACCTCTTGGGACTTGACCAGCCCCCCCCCCCCCAGGAACCCACACAAAACCAAAAATCGGGAACCACTCCAAGATTCTACTGACTGAAATCAAAACAAAAGTGCTTAAAGAGGTCTGAATCTATTTAATGTTTTATTTCTCAATAAAGTATTGATTTCTAAAGAAGTTACAACTGCTTGATCACTTTGAAGTCTCAACTGAGGTTTGCTGCAGTTCGTGATGTTTTTTTTCCCTGATTTTAAATCTTAGCCAGCAACTTCATTACACAAAAAATGCCAGTTTTCTTTGGGGTTTAATGCTTAAAGGAGGGTGACATCTTACTCCCAATGCTAGAAAACTACTGCATCTCACTACAAGAAGATATATATAGATATAAGTGTACTGGATTACACCAAAACTGTCAAATGTCAATGTCATGAATGTTAACATGCTGAAGTCAACAACTGCAAATTGATACCCACTGCACAAAATCCACAGATAAAATCAGAGCATGTAGACAGGATTTCTGCAGAGGGCACCCTCCCGAAATCCCCACCCCCTATTAATTATATGTATTAACTCAGAGATCTCAATCCACCAGGATGGGCTATATTCTCCAATCCAGGGGACTGTCACTCTCATAGACCTGTTGACCATCTATTTTGTCAACCAATGCATATCGAGAAAACAAATGACAACCTAAGCAGCACTCAACTAAACCAAGTGTACCTATATATCAATAATAATATATTAATATATTACAAAATGTGCGTATATATCACTGGTTCATAGGCAAGTACTAGGCTAACTGCCCTTGCAATATTTATGATATTTAACAGAGTCTTTTTCTGACAAAGATATTTTTTGAAACACTTCGCTAAAAGCTGCACACTGAATTGGTCCAGTGGTGACATAGTAATGAATTACAACCATGTAAAGAACTTAATAACTGTACATGTTTGAACAGGATCACAGTTGCATTCATAACTTAAAAAAAAAAAACCTTAATTGAATTATCGCTTGTGACATAGGTACATTTACATTTATGCAAAAGAAATCAAAGTATATTAATATGTTCACATTCACAAACATCGGTTCTATACAATACCATCAAGTGAACATTCCATATATTGTTCAGTTCCTGCCTTCTATTAAATCTCATTCCTCTTCCAAAACAATGTCCTGCATGTATTTTCATACAATTTCCATTTTTTCTAAATAATATATTTTTTACCCTTTTCTAAAGATCACACTTCCTGTTCTTTTATCTCTGTTACAATATTTACTACTTCAAGTATGGTTGGTTTAGACTCTGACTTCTATTTTCTAGTAACTGCCTCTTTGACAGCCACCAGACCAAGGCCTTATTGCCTCTAGGCAATTCAGATCCAGTATATCAGCTCAAGAAAAAAAATCATTTGCTTAGTTACAGTCATTTGCTCACCCAGTATTCCTGACAGAGTACTCTGTACAGAATTTTTAAATTCTACCAACTCATTACACTCTGAGAACAAATGCTCCCAGGTACCTCTTTCTTCCCCATTATACCTCCGATGTTTGCCATTTACCTGAAGAAAAATACTTTGTAGTCTGCTTGAGGTATAAAAGTACCTATGCAAACACTTCCAGGTAAAAATCCTACATCTTCTACATTTTGCTGCATATGGGTGCCATACATATGTCCTCCTATTGTTTCTTTGTGAAATGGTTATCTAATCTCTCTTCCCAATCTTTTCTGACCTCCTCTGCTTGATTCCTATAGTTACCGTGCAATCTTTCATATACTCTACTAATAATTATCCCTTTTTAACAGCAGCTTCTGTTCTAGATTCAACATGAATTTTGCTATTTCAAGCAGTGCTGGTCTTTCATTTAGGATTCCCCTATCCCTTTCTCTTTGCCTATACTCTGATATCACTCCCTGATAGGAAAGGCAATCTCTAGCCTACAGTCCAAATGTCTTCTTGGCCTCTTCCCATTCTATTACATTTCCCTCTCCATTTGTTCCTAATATCCTGTGGTTCCTTTGCCAGATTCCACCAGTAAATTCCAGTTCCCTCTTACTAATTCTCTAAATGAAGTCGTCATTATTAGCACACTCTCCTTTTTCCATTCCTGGCTGGCTTAGTACTTAGTAACTTTCTGCTACTATATGAATATAGTATTCTGTACGACTGTTATTATTCTCCTTAAGGATCTGCATTCAAAATCCAGCTCTTTCCTTATTTGTTGAATTATCCTCCACTTCACTATCATCTTATGTGTCTGACTTCTAGAAACAATCAAGGCTTGCAAAATGGTGGTTGGTTGTCTGACCATAATACATCTGGGTCATCCACAGGGTGGAAGTTGCTTCCTCAAGCACCAGGATTCAGTGCCAAGAATCCTGTATCTCAACTCTGCAATTGCTAGTGTCCTGTCATACCAAGGCAGCAGGGATTTTCCATTCTCAAACATATGAACAAAATGGGCATCAGATGCAGTTAGCTTATAAATGGCATCCAGACCAACTCAAGAGTAAAGTAACGTCAGCCTGGGTGGAGGGAGACACAAACAGCAGCATGGCAGCCCCCCATAAGGCACTGACAAAAGCTTCAATAATTCCTGGAGTTGAAGCCTGGGGGCTGAGTAAATGCTTTAGTGCAGCCACCTCCCTCAGGCCAAGAGAGGTTAGAGACAGAACAGTCCTTCCCATGCTACCATTTCTCCGTTTTCCAGTGGATGTGCTTTTCATTATGATTGTTAGGCTTCTTAGCAAAGATGCTTGCCAAGGACCATTCAGTACAGTGGGATGGTGGAAAGGAGTCTCCAGCATCTTTGTGTCAAAACAGGACTGGGAAACTTCCTTTCCTCTCTTAGAATATTTAGCAAAAAGAATACAAGGTAAATACTGTGAAAAGGCTCTATGGGAAACCTGATAACCGAATGCAGACATACTTTCTTTATCAGAGTATAAGTACTATGCTAAATCCTAGAGATGCCCATAAACATTTCAAAACAAACAACTGCACCCAAACAAACAACTCATCAGCAATAAAAAATGAAAAGACGTTTTTCTCCAACAGAGCACTTATCTGTACATTTCTGGATGATGATCAACCCCTAAACATCAAGTTGTCTAATAACATTGCAGATGAATAATGACTCTCATGAGTCATGCAATGATTCATTGCAGATGAATAATGAAAGTAGACAAGAGTATAAGGAGATGAGGTGCATGGCAAAGAGAGAGGTGGTGAAGGCTAAGGATAAGGCGTATGAAGAGTTGTATAAAAGGTTGGACACTAAGGAGGGAGAAAGGACCTGTACTGATTGGCTAGACAGAGGGATTGAGCTAGTAAAGATGTGCAGCAGGTAAGGGTGATAAAGGATAATGAGGGAAACATACTCACAAGTGAGGAGAGTGTGTTGAGCAGATGGAAAGAGTACTTTGAGGGGCTGATGAATGAAGAGAATGAGAGGGAGAGAAGGTTGGATGATGTGCGGATAGTGAATCATGAAGTGCAGTGAATTAGCAAGGAGGAAGTAAGAATAGCTATGAAGAGGATGAAGACCGGAAAGACTGTTGGTCCAGATGACATACCTATGGAAGCATGGAAGTGTTTAGGTGAAATGGCAGTGGAGTGTTTAACTAGATTGTTTAATGAAATCTTGGAAAGTGAGAGGATGCCTGAGGAATGGAGAAAATGTGTTTTGGTACCGATTTTTAAGAATAAGGGTGATGTGCAGAGCTGTAGTAACTACAGAGGGATTAAACTGATCAGTCACAGCATGAAGTTATGGGAAAGAGTAGTGGAAGCTAGGTTAAGAAGGGAGGTGATGATTAATGAACAGCAGTATGGTTTCATGCCAGGAAAGAGCACTACAGATGTGATGTTTACTCTGAGAGTGTCGATGGAGAAGTACAGAGAAGGTCAGAAGGAGTTGCATTGTGTCTTTGTGGATTTAGAGAAAGCATATGACAGGGTGCCTAGAGAGGAGTTGTGGTATTGTATAAGGAAGTCGGGAGTGCCAGAGAAGTATGTAAGAGTGGTACAGGATATGTATGAGGGTAGTGTGACAGCGATGAGGTCTGTGGCGGGAGTGACGGATGCGTTTAAGATGGAGGTGGGATTACATCAAGGATCAGCTCTGAACCCTTTCTTATTTGCAATGGTGATGGACAGGTTGACAGAAGAGATCAGACAGGAGTCCCCGTGGACTATGATGTTTGCAGATGACATTGTGATCTGTAGTGAGAGTAGGGAACAGGTGGAGGAGACCCTGGAGAGGTGGAGATATGCTCTAGAGAGAAGAGGAATGAAGGTCAGCAGGACTAAGACAGAATATGTGTGTGTGAATGAGAGGGAGGATAGAGGAATGGTGAGGATGCAGGGAGTAGCGGTGGCGAAGGTGGATGAGTTCAAATACATGGGATCAACAGTTCAGAGTAATGGTGAGTGTGGAAGAGAGGTGAAGAAGAGAGTACAGGCAGGATGGAGTGGGTGGAGAAGAGTGTCAGGAGTGATTTGTGATAGACGAATACTAGTAAGAGTGAAAGGGAAGGTCTACAAGAGGGTAGTGAAACCAGCAATGTTATATGGGCTGGAGACAGTGGCATTGACAAAAAGGCAGAAGTCAGAACTTTATGTGGCAGAGTTGAAGATGTTAAGATTTGCACTTGGTCTGACGAGGATGGACAGGTTTAGGAATAAGTACATTAGAGGGTCAGCCCAGGCTGGAAGGTTTGGAGACAAAGCCAGAGAGGTGTTGAGGAGGGATGCAGAGTATATTGGGAAAAAGATGCTAAGGATGAAGCTGCCAGGTAAGAGGAAAAGAGGAAGGCCTAAGATAAGGTTTATGGATGTGGGGAGAGAGGATATGCAGGCGGTTGGCGTGACAGAGCAAGATGCAGAGGACAGGAAGAAATGGAAACAGTTGATCTGCTGTGGCGACCCCTAACGGGAGCAGCCGAAAAAAGAAGAAGAAGCTGTAACATAAGAAAGAACCAAATATGGCACCAATGGCATGGTCAGTCTCTTTATACTAAAATAATGACAACATCCCTGGGTAGGAGAAGCAAGCCCACCCTGGAGAAGAGTGAAAAGCTCTGGAAGTCAGTTCAGATGTTGGACCTCACCTCAGACTGACTTTCCAAATGTTACAACTGCAACACTGATCCATACAAAGAACATCTCTCAGGGCTGGTAAGCTTACTTTAGAAAGCCCGAAGCATCACTAAAATGGCAATTGTATGGAATATAGCTGAAACTTTGAAGTTCCTGCTGTTGTGGCTATTGATATACCAGATGTCAGTAAGTCATTATAAAGCAACTAATAAACAAATCCTGATCACAGATGAAAACACCCCTAAAGCCCTTGAGCAGTATTCTGAAACATTGTATGCAAATGTATGGTGTGCAAATAAACAAATAAAAATAAAACCACAAATGAAAGTCTCTCCAGTCTCTACAAACACCATCATATTGGGTGACGTCAACTACCCAAACATTGACTGGGTAAACTACTCAAGTCCACACACCCTTGCCCAATGGTTCCTAGAATTTATAAACTCAAATGCTATGGAACAACTGGTCAACACCCCCACAAGAGGGGAAAACATATTTGATCTGGTCATCACAAACATAGGGACTCTATGTTCCACACCGGAGGTATATCCCTCACTGGTAAGGTCAGACCACAAATTAATCTCACTGGACATCCATATCCCATCCCCTCCCACAGCCAAGGTAACCACGGTGAAGAACTTCTCAAAAGCAAACTTCACACTTCTCAAAACTGAGGTGGTATCCTTCAAAGCCCCTGGGCCAGTGGAAAAAATGGCTCAAACCGCAGAATCCTTCGCAAACGCATTCTATGGACACCTACAGGAATGCATGGATCATGCCATGCCAAATAAAACCAAAACTCACTCCTCAAAAGGCAGGAGACCTGTCTGGTGGACCCCGGCCATAAATAAGCTGTACAACAAAAGGAGGAAGCTACTACATGATAGAGCAAGATCCCAAAAAGGGAAGGCTTCTCTGGTCAGTACTAGCAAGAAGCTACGCTCTCTCATAAAATCATCTAAGGCCAGCTTGAAAGAAAAATTGCAGAAGATACTAAGGACAACCACAAGGCATTCTTTAGTTATGTCACGAACCTGGGCGGCAACTCCCAGATATGCTCCGAGTTAGTGCAAAACGACAAAAAATACACTGAACCAACAGACATTGCCAACATCCTGGCAGACAGATTCAGTGCAAATTCCCCCCCCCCCCCAAAAGAGCAAATCTCCATCCCAACAGTGTGTAACCTCCCAGACATCACAGATGATCAGGTGAGAGCTCCCCGGTCCAAAGCAAAAAAAAAAGCAACAATGGGACCAGACGGTGTCCCGGGATGCATCTTACACGAGCTACAAGATGAACTTAATCCTCACGTTAAATCCCTGTTCAACCTCAGCCTTACCACAGGATATGTACCCAAGGAATGGCGTACGGCAATGGTGGTCCCGCTCTGCAAGGGAGGTACCACAACAGACCCCAGAACCTATCGCCCCATAAGCCTGACTAGTCTGGTCTGCAAAGCTATGGAGCGTATCACCATGGAACTCATAAACAATGATATCGGAAACCTTCAGACACTGGATCCTACCCAGTTCGGCTTTGTTAAAGACAGGTCTTGCCTCTTGAACCTGGTCAACTTCTTTGAAACAGTTACCAGGGCCATAGATGAAGGGAAAGTATTCCACACAGCCTACCTGGACCTCGCAAAAGCCTTAGACACAATACCCCATTCAGGTATCATAAATAAGCTCACTAGCTTAAATGTCAACCCCTATGTCACAAGATGGGTTGCAAACTGGCTCAGGGATAGAACCCACATGGTCAGAATTGCAGGTGTCTTGTCAGACTCCAAACCAGTTACAAGTGGAGTTCCACAAGGCTCAGTCCTGGAACCTCTCTTGTTTGGTATTTACTTCTCTGAGGTACAGGCAAACACGGGAGGACAGTGGCTGACAAAGTTCACAGGTGACTGCAAACTGGGTGCCATAATAGACTCCCCGGCTGACACAAGCTTACCCCAAAAGGGTCTCACAGAGACAGATAACTGGTGCCAAAGCCATGGCCTGAAGCTAAATGCAAAAAAATGCATAGTCATCCCCTTTGGGAAAAACAAAGTGCCCACAGACTACCACATAGGAGGTAACACACTAAGTACGGAGGAAGTAATTAGGGATTTGGGGACCCAAGTTGATAGTAATCTCTCCTTTGACAATCACGTTGCCAAAGTGGTTAGAAAGACCTTCTATATAGCCCACCTCATCACGAAAGGTTTCACATCTAGATCAAGAGAGGTCTTTGTGCCACTCTATTCATCACTCATCAGGCCCATAATTGAATACAATGCCCCATTTGGGATGCACCTTACCCGACACCTGCAACAACTGGAAAGACCCCAAAAGTACCTCACCAAGAGGATAAAGGGGCTCAAACAGATGCCCTATGCAATTAGGCTAAAGAAACTCCAACTCTACTCAGTTGCTTACTGCCTACTCAGAGGCGATCTGTACCTGACATATAAAGCCATGTCCAACCCAGAATTAATGGACATGCTCCATCTCAAGAAATCCAAATCCCTTAGAGCTACACGTTCTAGAGACTTAAACCTGAGCACAGAAATAAATAGGACATGCTGGAGGGACAGATTCATATCCCGGAGACTCCCATCACTCTGGAACAAAATCCCAGTCCAGGTTAGGCAGAGCCCCTCACTGACCCTGTTCAAGAGAAATCTTGACGAGTGGATGGGAGATCATAAGTATACCCCCGGGATCACTTCTGGGTCCCTGCTAGACAGAGGCACAATAAACTAAACGTAAAGGGACTATATTCTGTGACCTACTATTCATAGACACAGTCTACAAATCTAAAAGGGTGGCGAAAGCCAAACACACTCTGGCTAGGCTTGTAAATGCCCTAGGGCAGATAGCCTAGTATCAACCTATGAACCTAAATCTTCTATTTAAGCTAATTAGAACTATTGGTCATTTTGATAATCCTTGGATGGACATGGTCTGAAATGTTGATTCCATTCTGGCCAACGCTGCTGACAACTCTGGGGAAACAGTAACATGACTTCCATACTTCAAAGGTTTGGTTTTCTCTCTTACCATAAAATGAACTTTCACACAAAAATTGTGAGATTTTTCAGCTCACAAATGCTTTTAATTTTTGTGGCTTAGGAGGTACCATACTCATAGCTCTACTTGCTACAGGTGCTGCAAAGTGGTTCAACTCACTCTTATTACACAGATGTTATGTGATGCCATCTTTTCCACACAGGTCTTGAGTTAATACGGAATGACTAACAAGACCTTCTAATTGAAATGGTGACAGACGTCCAGTGCTCTGGCTCCCAGTATGGTCTGCCTCTTCAGGGTACTCAAGAATACTTGCACCATCTCTCTATTTATCCTTTTTTACCCCTGATAAAGTACAATTTACATAGGAAAACTAAACTGCTTGCAGTGTGGAGAAGGATATACTAATGGGAATACATTTCTTGGAAAAAATGCCCTAAAATGGATTCCTTAGTAGACTAGTCATGTCAACAGATGGGGTAAAGATATCCTCTCCAATATGATTTCTCGGTACTCAATTTCCAGACAATGTCCCCATTTCACAAGCATTCCTCTTAAGGAGTCCCCCAACCATAGCATGGAAATGCATCATAAAACACTGGAAATTGATGGACTACTCATCATTCTCCACAAGGGTAAAGGAGCCAAAGAAGCACTAGAGAAGCTGTAAAAATGAACCCTCAAATGCAACCTACCCACAGCAAGACTGTGGTTTATGGTAGGCCTTTAAGTAGAAAAAATAAAGGACTTAGCTGAGAATGCCATAACATGTAATCTACTAACCAGGACTTTGAAGACACGGGGCCAGATTCCAAAAGGCTTGCTCTCACATTAAGTCACTTACTCTGAGACTAGTTACAAATAGGCCTTACACCAAAGTAAGTCACTTACACCAAGAACAAATCTTTCAGAAGCAGGGCAGCCTTATTTAGACTGAGAACAAGTCTTCTGGAATCGGGTGCATTAGATCACGTATTATAGAAGAAGGAATAGCTGCCAGCTTAGTAGACCTCATGACACACACACACACACACACACACACACACACACACACACACACACATCTACACAATTCTCTATTTTTAAGTTGAAGTGCACAATAACTCTACTGCACATGATACAAAGCTACGATAAATGTTTTGTTTTTGCAGTAACTTGTGCAATTTGTATTTCTCTTTGTTATTCCCTGTTCAGCATTGTCCCTTCCCCTCCTTCCTTTTGCAGTTAACTATGGAATAATATGTCACTGTACTTAACTGTAACCCATCCCTTAATGTAACACAATGTTCGAATTGACATGGGTGCACCACACAGTACTAAGGCATTATTTTGTACTAATGGAATGTACTATGGCTATTGAACTGGAATGCACATGAGAGGATTTCTGAAATAGTGGTATAATAAAATCATGTTTAAAAGAATAAAAAAGGAATATGCCTCTTCGGATGCTTCACAGTAAGAGCAGAGATACAACAAAACATCAACTGTGAAAATACCCAGCTGTGACCTTTCATACATACCAAACCAAAACAATGGACTGCTTACTTCAAATAAAACACATGAAAGTAAAAAGCCCATCCATTTAGTTGTATACTCCTTACTATGTTTTATAGCTGTTACCCTGTAAACACAGCTGGTTCTAGTTTTGTTTCTAACCACATTACAATCTGCTTTTATGAAGTCACTTCCTGAATGGCAGTTCTTAATGACAGCAGCAACAAACTGCCTGCTAGTTTGAAATGCCTTAGGAAACTTGGGATATTTAATTCTATACTCCTTATTTATTTATATTGCATCGCTGGGCATTACTTACCCATTAATATGCTATAACATGACTTCAGAAGACAAAGCTAAAACATCTGCCTTCATCATGATAACAAAGACTCGCAATTTATTCTGTAAACCTATGAAAAATGGTGAACTCCCAAGGGGACAAAAAATGCTTTGTGCAAGAAAATAAAATAAAATCCGGTCTAGAATCATAATTTATCCAAAACAGGATAGTGGCCATGAATCAACTGTAGTGGGGTATATCTGTGTGTATGTACATGCATGCACACATGCATGAAATGTGCAGCTTATGATTGGACACATGTTCATAGGCTGTCTTTCAGTCCTGTTGTTGTCTACTTATTAATATCATGGACATCTCCAAGTTCTCTTATGCGCTGTAGCAAGTACCTAAACATGGACCGGTGTGGATGGAGGCCATCTAGTCAAGACTTTTTCCCTACTTTGTAGTCTCATTACTAAATCTGTATATACATCTTGTGTGAATCACTGTGTTTCCCTACACTATTTACTTATACAGTTACTATAGTAGTCACCTTTAACAGAACTTTATTATTAATGAAGGAGCCAAATAGAAAGGCTTCTTCCCGTGGGCACCAGAACCATAGAGCAAGGGGGGTGGGGTGCCCCCCCCACTTTTGCAGCACTTGCAACATCCCGAATAACATGTGCAACTGCGTCAGCATGCCGTGCGCCATTTGAATACAGCAGCAGGACAGGATTTACTGTTCAGCGCCGTTAGATTCAGAGTCCTTTCTGCTTTACAGCAGCAGGAGAGGATTTATTTGTTCAGCGCCATTTGAATACAGCAGCAGAGGATGTTCAGGCAGGGATTTCTTCATGGCAGAAGGATTTATTATTGTAGAGCCGAGCCGTTTGGGCTGAAGGCACTGGCGTATGTGTGTGTCATTTGAATTCAGCACCGTTTGAATACAGCAGCAGGAAAGGAATTACTGTTCAGCGCCGTTAGATTCAGAGTCCTTTCTCCTTTATAGCAGCAGGAGAGGATTTACTTGTTCAGCCCCATTTGAATACAGCAGCAGAGGACATTCAGGCAGGGATTTCTTCATGGCAGAAGGATTTATTATTGCAGAGCCGAGCCGTTTGGGCTGAAGGAACTGGCGTGTGTGTGTCATTTGAATTCAGCACCGTTTGAATACAGCAGCAGGAGAGGACGTTCAGGCAGGGATTTTTTCTTGGCAGAAGGATTTATTACTGCAGAGCCAAACCTACAGCAACAGGAGAGGTTTTACCCGATTTCTTTATGGCAGAGCCGGTGTGTGTCTGTGTGTGTGAAAATGCCCCCAACAGCATACATCTGGTGGGTGGAGGTACACAGGCTCAAACCCTGCACCTTGGGCGCAGGTAAAATGAGCCTAAAGCTCCTAGCCACCATCACTTGTGAATTTATGCCTCATATTTTTGTTTTGTTCTGTTCCTCATTAAATCCCTGGTTTTCAGGAGCAGTAAAACTAAATGTTTTATGCTAGCAGTTTCCTAAGTTTATAAGATCAGTATTTGAAATGTGTCCCTATTTTGGGGCTGTATTTCCCCATTACTGGCTTTGTTCTGTAATTTTGTGCTTGGAGGTTGAGAGCTATGGTGATGAGTGAGAACTGAATTCACTAAATGATTGCCATTTAAGTTTGTCTTCCTGTCTTTCGGGAAACTGCTGGTTTGGCTTAGTTGTTTGTTGCTCTGACTGTAGTCTACAATGTTCTGGGTTCAAGACTTGACAGTGAAATGTACAGTGGTAACATAACATTTTATGCAAGCAACTTTCCAAAATTATACAAGCAATGTTTAAAATGTGTCTTTGGTGTTTGGCCTTTTGCCCCCCCCCCCCCAACTGAAAATAAGTGCAAGAAGCTGTGCAACATGCCTATGGCTTACACTACTGTGATTCTGTATTTGTATTTATATATATATATATATATATATATATATATATATATATATATATATATAATATATATTGTGTATAGAAGTAGACTGTTATCGTGGAAATGTTCTGAATAGGGCAGTTTTGTCGTTATTGGTGCATGCATTTTACTTCATTGCCTACTGGAAAAATGTTCAAACAATAAATTTAAAATGCGCTCTAACTTAAGTCTAACAAGTGTGCTGTATTATACACGGAATATAATTTAATAAAGTCAGGAAGGTGTACCAAAGAACGCATGTATGTTTCTTGTTTTATGCGCAAGGGGCCTCAGATTTGAAAACAGCCCAAAGGTAATCTTTATCCACCACTGGCCAGATGCATTTTCTTTGGATGTGGTGTGGGTTTTAATGCTGTTTCAATTAATGTGAGTTTCAAGGGCAGATAAGTTTTAATGCCAAGTCTAGTTTCATTGTGAGACAGTATTGCTTTGTTTTGCAGATATCTGTTAGTGTTTGTGCATTGTGCTATAAAATGTAAAAAAATAAAATCCGGAAGTGCAACTTGGATTTAAGGATGGGCAATAGAAAATGTACTCCAGGATTGCCCCTTATGCCACTAATGGATAGAATCAGTTCCTAAATGCTGCATCCTTTACATGGGTCCACTCAAATTATCTATAAAATAATCACAGTTATTCTCACTAGGGTTAATATACAATTATCAGCCATGGGATAGGTAAGACCAATTAGAAAATGTTAATTCAAGAATCAAGCACCAAAAGGGAATTGGCTAAGCTTAAAAAGTACTCCAAGTGAATCTATGTTGTGGTAGTAAACAGTTATAAAAAATTGCCCTTTTTAGATCACTAAGTGCCCCTCTCACCCTCTGCCCCCCAGTCTTCAATAGCTTCAGACGCTTTTGCTTCTTCCCAATAACATAAAGCTTTTTCCTGTATAACTTGCTCCTACTGATTACCCTAGCAATGACTACAGCTTTCAGCAATGACATTTTTTAACAGATGAAGGTATATTAAACCTGTTAAAATTACAGTTTACCCCTTTCACATAACCTAACTGAGTTTATGTAAGCTACAGCTTACAGCAAATACAAATCACTGACTTTTTGTTGAGTATGTTGATATATATATATATATATATATATATATTTCAGTCATTCTCTCATAACTTGCTTAATCCAAATTCAGGGTTGTGGGAGAGCCTGAGTCCAGCCAAGCACATAGTGGGTGCATGGCTGCGAAATAATCCCAAACAGGTCACCAACCTATCACAATACATGTGTGTATGTGTATGTGCACAAAACATGCATACCATGCATCTTAACTCAATTTCCAATAACCTGCTTAATCCAGTTCAATCACGGAAGAGCCGGACTCAAGATGCTCTATGGGTACAAAGCTGTGAACTAATTCTGAATAGTGCACAAAGATCATCTCTGGACACACACACATGCACACATACAGGCAATCTGGAGAAACTCTAATTCACCTGCTGTCTCTCCATAGTTTGGAAAGTACTGTTATTAGTTTTATTTTTTATTATTTTTTTATGACCTGGTTAACAAACAATTACATAAACAGACAGAAGAAAAGCTTAAAGCAGACAGTCATCTTGTAACTGCTGTTCTTCAGTCCGTCAACAAACACCTAAACATTATCTGCATAAGATTATACTGCAGTGGTACTGATGTTATGAATACAAGTTAACTATTAACATACTTAATAATTCATTTTTGAAGAGTTTCTTCACAATTTGCACCTGCACCACGTCATACATTTTTTATAAACGAGAAACACCTTTATTAAATGATCATGTATGACATAGGCAATCTGACATTTATATAAATTAAAATAAACCATATCGACACAATCTCACTTGCAAACATTATACATTATAAACCATGCTGACACAACTGTAGCTGCAAACAATACACTTTACTTTTAATATATCCAGTCACTGTCAATCAACAATTGCACAGCTCATTCAAATCCTGCTTTCTTTTAAACCTCATTCCTCCTCTGTATGTACTGATGCCATACTTCCCATTTTTTTCCTAAGTAATTTGCTCCTACCCTTTAATAAACACCACGTCATACGGTTAATACAGTTCAGTAAACTTGACTGAATTTTTTTTTCTAAAATGAGGATCATTTTTTTTAAATTAATTAAATCACTGTAAATCAGTGTTTGCATCTGTTCTTAACTCTGCCTTACACTTAAAGATATACAGTCAAGGAAAATTACAGAGACATACTCAATAAAAGTCCACAAGACAGTGTTTTATGTTTTGCATTATATGCATTATGTTTAATTTTGTAATAAACTGAAATAATCAATCATCCAACAAATCAATTAAAAACATACAAATAATACAAGATAAAAGTACTGTTGTACTGACATTATTAACAGACATCCTGGCATTCTCTTTGTGTTTGCAACCTAAGCATATAGGAATAAGTTTGAAGATTAAAAATGAAAGTAGAATTAAACCATTTGCTTAACAACAAAATTACAAGGGATTTCACAACACTAATCAGTTTAAAAAAAAAACTTCAAACAACATTTTGAAACTGCTGGCACCACAATATCTGATACAATACATACAGTAAACTCTCAGCTAACAGGCACCCATGGGGATTGGCAGATGCCGGATAAGTGTAGTTTCTGGTTGCTTGGGCGTTACTATTAAAAACAGACCTGACCAATACTGTACCCAATACTATACTATACCGTACCATACTATAAACACTGCAATGATTTGATTTTAATATTGAAATACATTAATTAAAAGCCTGGCTGGAATAATAATATTTTAAATGTATACTTCCGCTAGAAAGTGTGGCATGTGGAATGGTTTTCAGTGGCACGCTGAGTGGATTGGAATTGAATGAAGTGAATAGAGAGAGACAGAGAGAGAGTGAATGCATGTATGAAAGCAGAAGCAAAAGTGTGTGAGATCAGAGAGATGTATGAAAGCTGAAAAGTATGTGTGAGAGATCAAAGAGAGAAAGAGTGAGTGAATGCATATATGAAAGCTGAAGAGTGTGTGTGCATGTGTGTGACAGATCAGAGAGAGAATGTGCAATCTGATGCAAACTGAGTGAGTACGGAGCGAGTGTTGCATTTTAGTGATTTGACTTGTTCTCTGGTTGGGGGGAGAGGGAATTTATTTTTATCTTCCTTTTTAAAACTCTAAAAATGTAAGGTATTTTTCTGCGGGGGGGGGGACAAAGTGCAACACCCGAAAAACTGAATTGTTCATACTGTACTGTATTTTTTCAATTTTTTTTATGTTGCTTGAGTTCCAGTTAACTGAGAGTATACTGTATAACAATCAGAAAATCCTTTTAGGTAACAGTCTACAAAGCCGCAGAACATCGCAACTTCAGTAATGCATTTCCCATGCAGTACTTTACTCCAACCAGTTAACTCAGATAAGGAAATACCTGACAGGCATTTACAGCAAAACACACACATTTTAAGTACCAGTGTATATACCACCCACAAGGCTGTTTACAAAGGAAACTACACACTTTAAGTACCAATCTATGTCCCACAAGGTTGTGGTTTTCAACAGCTGTATCAATGATCATTTTACTTAAATCCTGACAGCATCATTCATCCAGAATTGAGTACACAAGACAGGCTAGAGCTTTCTTGAAAACGATTAAGTGGGTATCAGAAAATGACTGAATGAACATTCAGTGCTGTACATCAGCCAACTTGTGTAATTTTTTTCAAATAACATAATCAAACCAAAAAAGACAGAAGATACAAGTAATTTAATGAAAACCAGAAATAATTTCTTTTTAATATTTGTTAACTCATGAGATATGCATACATGAAAGCATTAGGTAACAAATAAAGGTAGTACAGTAACATATTTCATTTTTTTTTCTAACCAAAGAGAGATGGATCCATCACAGGGGGCAATGGAGAAGGCTGCCTTCAAGCTTTCTGGAAAACTGCAATGTCTGAGCCAAACATGTCTTTGTAGGGCAATTCTTCATAATAATGCCACATAAACAACTCCATTGACTAAATTATTTAAGAGCATCACAGGAATGTTGCAGACACTTGTTATAGTTGCCACCTGGTACTCCAATTTCCTACGGAGATCCCCATGTGACAACATTTTTAGCATGCTTATTCTACTAGGTCGTATTGAAAATGGGGTACGTATATCAGGTAACTGAGTGCCCAAATTTAGAAGGTACCTGATACACAGATATACTTTCCAAACAAGATGATTGCCCCAAATCCTTATCAGACAAATTAAGTGATGGACTTTAATCCAAGGGTTCCCTTTTGAGGACAGCAGCCATCATAATGCAAATGCCTGGGACAGCCTAATTCTAACATTCATTGTCCTTAAGAGAATGGAGGATCTTGCCTAATATCATTCAAATAGGCAATGTTACATCAAGTTCCTGGATGTTAAACAAAACTGTACTTCAGACGGATGGAGTTGGAGGAGCCTGAGGAGGATGGAAAATTTGGTGAGTCTTCCAGGGCTTGCTATTTAATGTTAAAACTGACCTGAACTGAAGTTTCTGCAGACAGCAGAGTAGAGCAAAGACATCCTTAGCTTCAGAGCTCTCTTCTACTTCAGGGAGTTTCCATTCAAAAATATCAGTGCTGCAGTACCCTCCTAAAAAAAAAAAAAAAGGATTATCAGTTTCCTCCTAAAAGAAATATCTAAGTATATGGGCTTCCTTCCTTTTTTTCTGTCCATTCTTCTAAAAGTAGGAATAAAGCAACCTGTAGTATCTCTTCCTCTGGGAAGGCAGAGTTTACTGGCCAAGACCCTCACTGATGCATTAATTCACAGATGTCCTAAATTTGGGGTCTCCAGGAGGGCATACACTGAAGCTTTTCCATTTGTCAAAATCTGTACATGATGTGGGAGACTGCAAGGGCAAGTCAAGAAGCTTCATTTTGCATGTCATCCTCCCAGGAATTCTTACAGGTGACTTATTTGTAGCAGAGAGAATAATCTAATCCAGATACCATCTGTCTGTCCTTGCAGTGGCTGTCTGCTTCTCTGCCTCTTATAAAAGATAAATAGATGGCCAAAGTCTCAGAATACTTACAATTCTTGAGTGCAGTCAGAACCAGTGCAGACTCACTGGGGGGTGCCAAACTCAAAGATTGTTGCTTCTGTATCACTTCTGACTGCATTGAAACAAAGTTGATGTCCTCAGCATCAAGGGGAGTTTAAACATGAAAGACGTTGGCACCAAAAAGAGTACCAACTCACATGTCGGCAACAAGGATGGTTTCAGTACAGATGTATCAAACACTGACACAGTCAATTCAAAGAATGATCTGAAGAATGTCCCAGCTGTCACTAGCACCAACCTGAGCTCTAGTGACCATTGGCAATGAAAGGAGC
Organism: Protopterus annectens; assembly: GCF_019279795.1. NCBI lineage: Eukaryota > Metazoa > Chordata > Ceratodontiformes > Protopteridae > Protopterus > Protopterus annectens. The sequence continues at coordinate 9,559,836 of NC_056748.1, forward strand.
AGCACCAAAGTCATTCATATGAAGAATGCAAAGGCTCAAAAGATGTTAGCATTAGTGCCAGTGTAGAGGGCTGTGGAGTACTCTCTGGCTCCAACAACACTGATGTCAAAATTGGAGCCAGTGAAGCAGCACCAGGAAAAATGGCTGCAGCGGGGCCTTCTCTTCCTACCTCCAAAACTGCACAGTATCAGTGAACACAACAATCTTGAGTTGTCATCTTCTTCCAGTCCAGATTTACAATAATTGTGGGACTACAGAGAGATCTAGAGGAATACATGGAACAAAAGGAGGAGGCCTGGAGCCTCCATACTTAAAAAAAAATAGTTTTCTATAGGAAAACTGTTTTTTTTTTTATTCTGGAAGGATCCTGCACTACTGATACTTCAAATGGAAACCACCAATGCAGAAGGAAGATCTGAAGCTAATGAGATTTTTACTCTGCTGACTGTGTGGAAACTTCCATTCAGTTTTGGAATCAAATGGGAAGTTCAGAAAGAATCACTAAATACACCATGTTTCTCCAGCTTCCTCTTCTCCTTCTTCTAAGCTTTGTACAAGAGCATAACTGCAAAGAAACCCTTCAAAGTAATCTGGTTTCTCCTCCTCTATTGAAGTGTCCTGGATCCAACTCCTTACATGTCACAAACAGCATCTACATATGTCCCACCCCCAGAAAAATGACACAAACAGCATGCTTTTCCTGGTGGGGGTGTAAATGTGCACAGATTTCTGGCACTTTCTAAAACCTGAAATGTAGTGACTTGACTATCACCAACTGACCACCTAACAAGCAGGAAAGTCAACAGGAAGGCACAAAAAGCATTGAACTGGGAGACAAAGCTGTTAACTGCACCACAAACTTACAGATGGGATGCATAATACACCTAGTTTTATATTTGGTCAAAGAAAATAGCGATCTAACTGGAGCAAAAGGAAGAAGATTAAAACAAAGCTATCCAAAGCTAGCAAACGTGTTTACTAAACCATAGCAAAAAGAGAAAAAGGTAAAACCTGACCTTAATCAACACAGCTTGAATTGAAGAAACACAGACAATAAATGCTGAACTCATTTAAGAAAACTTTTACTGAGCCCTGCATCGTCTTTTAATCCAAACACTAATGCAGCAAACAACATCTGGAAAGGCAGGAAGCTAAAGTGCATTATGAGAGCAACTGGAGAAGTCCAACTCTGACAAAGTCTTAAAGATGCTAACCAATAAATTACCAATGAAAAACAAACAGTAAATAAAAATAAAAATGAAGAAGTTCTGAAAAATAAGGCAGAACGTGTAGTTTCTCGTTATAATTGTTTGCGTTATTTTTTATTTAAAGTCTTACAAATGCAGAAGGACTGCTGGTTGTAGTGTCTATCCCTCTACTAGAAATGGACAGACTGGATCATGTAAGATGACAAATATATGTACATCTCAACTGCTTGCAGCAACCAGTCCTGTAGCTAAAATGAACAGACTGGATCATTTTTAAATCCACAAACATATATATATATATATATATATATATATATATATATATATATATATATATATATATATATATATATATAAATGCTGTGCCACACGGCTAATGTCAGTAAAACTGATAAATAGTGTGTTTAAACCATACATGCTCAGCAACTGTACACACATAGAACAAGATAAATATATTATGGACACCTACAAATACAAAAAGATGCTGGCCCATCATTTAGTAACAGAACAGAGTGCAACAAAAGGCACCTAACAGAAACCTATGGTTCAACAATAACCATACAATCACAAGTGACAGGACATGATTAAAGGTTTAAATACATATCTACTGCATAACTACATGTAAAAGAAGTAAAAATAAGTGAATAATGATTGGTATAACAGCACAAACAGGCTGCACCAGAACCCAATGAAAGTGAACATAGTGCAACAACAGATACCATGGCACTGTTATAATGCCCACACCTTCATACATGACAGAAGAGACTTAAAAGCTTTAATGTGAATACATAACAATTTTACATAAATACAGATAAATATATAAATAAATATAAACATGTGCGTCTCTCTCCTTAATTCCTCCAAGTCTTTAGCGTTTATAGTACCATGATGGGAATGGACCCCATTCCTACATCCAAGTATTATTAAAGTTCATGTAATTAGTATTGCTTCAGTGTTTGATGTTGATGACGATGTGTGTGTGTGTGTGTGTGTGTGTGTATAATACAGACACACACACACACATATATATATATATATATATATATATATATATATATACTTACATGTATATAGAGGGCACTATTTTTGTCATTCCAAATAATCACATAGAGACTACAAGAATTATAACTGGCATGTCATATTTACTATTACAAGATTCTATGTTTTAAGCAACACATCCTATTTTTGTGCAATTAGGTATGCACTGCAATTTTGACATTTTAATTAACAAACAAAAAAAAAAGCTTAATAATTACAAATGGCTCCAATATATATATATATATATATATATATACTTACATGTATATAGAGGGCACTATTTTTGTCATTCCAAATAATCACATAGAGACTACGATTCATAATGAAATCATAGTCACCAGGCATGAAGGCAAACCGGGGATCATTACCATATTATGGTACTAGGGGGGATCTAATGCTATGCATGCTCTCATTGGTGGGAGCTCCACATCATCACTGTCAGAGGGCAGGAGAACACAATGTGAGATAGCAGGTTTGCCGGCACTATGGAGCACTCCATTGCCAGCAGGGATTTTCTTTCTGTGCAGTGAAGATCGTGTTTATTTATTTTACTATACAATGCTAATATGTTAAGCACAGTAAGCCAAGCACCATGCTAGCAGGGGAGGGGGATCGGTGCTCTCAGGAGCACAGCACCACTGATAAGTATGCTGCTGCTGTACCACAGGTGACCCGGTTGGGAGCATGTTGTACTCCTATGTGGTTAGTTCTCTGAATTACATACAATAAGGTAAGGCAGTGACTTACATACATAGGTTCATAGGTGTGTACTAGGCTAATGGCCCTAGGGCCTTTACAAGCTTAGCCATAGGATTACCCTGGCATCGTGCTACCTGACCTTAGTTCCCAGTGCCTCTGTCGAATAGAGCCACTGGAGTTATTCCCAGGGTGAATTTTCTATTTCCCATTCACTCATCAAGATTTCTCTTGAAGAGGGTCAGCAAGGTGCTCTGCTTGGCATGTATGGGAAGTCTATTCCATAGCATGGACAGTCTCTGGGTTATACACCTGTCCCTCCAGTACGTTCTGTTGATTGTGGTAATGAGGTTGAAGTCTCTGCAGTGTGTGGTGCAGAGGGATTGGGATTTCTTTAGATGTAGCATTACTAACAGAACTGGGTCAGACATGGCTTTGTAAGTCAAGCAGAGATCGCCTCTAAGTAGACCATATGAGACAGAGAATAGTTGGAAGTTTTTTGAGTCTGTTCATGTAGGACAAGTGTTTAAGTCCTAGGATCCTCTTTGTGAGGTACTTTTGTGGCCTCCACAGTTGCTGCAGGTGTCTAGTGGGGTACATGCCAAATGGGGCACTGTACTCGATAACTGGCCTAATGAGGGAAGAGTAGAGGGAGACAATGACCTCTTTCTTCCTGGATGCAAAACCCTTAGTAATGAGATGTACCACACAGAAGGACTTTCTGACCACAGTGGCAATGTGGTAATCAAAAGGGAGGTTGCTGTCATCTCTTATAATACCTTCTGTGTTCAGTGGACTACCATCAATGTGGTAATTCATGGGAACCGGGTTTTTCCCAAAGGGGATGACAACACATTTTTTTGGCATTGGGCTGAAGGCCATGGTTCTGACACCAGTCATTGGTCTCAGTAAGGCCATTCTGTAGGATGTCAACATCACTTGGGGAATTAATAGCTCCCAACTTGCAATCGTCTGCGAACTTTGTCAGAGTCCCTTTATGTTGGCCTGGACTTCAGAGAAGCAGATACTAAACATGAAAGGACCCAGGAGTGAACCCTGTGGGACTCCACTCGTGACTAGTCGGCAGTCTGACTTGGAATCAGCTACTTTCACACTATGGGTTCTGTGAGCCAGTTTGCAACCCACCTAGTGATACAGGGGTTGATGCCTAGCTTAGTGAGTTTTTCTATGATTCCTGAGTGGGGAATGGTATCAAAGGCATTTGCCAAATCAAGGTAGGCTGTATGAACCACCTTGCCTTCATGCACAGCTCTGGTGACTGACTCAAAGAAGTCGACCAAGTTAAGCAGGCATGATTTACCCTTCAAAAAACCAAACTGTGTGGGATCCAGAGTTTGGATATTCCCTATATCCTTGTTTATTAGGTCCATGATGATGTGTTCCATAGCTTTGCATATCAGACTCGTCAGGCTAATGGGGCGATAGTTCCCAGGGTCTGCAATCGCTCCTCCATTGTGGAGGGATGACTGTAGCAGTGTGCCATTCAGTAGGGACAAAGCCTGAGGTGAGGCTGTGATTGAACAGGGCACACAGGTGAGGTGGCAGTTCACTCTGTAGTTCATATAGAAAGTACAGTTTTGTACCTACCATAAATGTAGATGTTCGAGTGTTCACCCTGTTGCAGTCATCACAATTGGGTTATCCTGTCGTCAGGCTGTCCCGCAGTCAGCCGGAATTCCAAAGTCTTGGTCCGGCGTCGGTTGCTGTCGCTTCTTCCCTGACGTCAGTGCACCAGGGGTATAAATAATGCATCCGATGCCATTTTCTTCAGTTTTTCTTGCCCCAGATGTCAGGTGCCCCCAAAAAGGTTGTCAGTAAATAGAACCAATTTAAGAAATTTTTGCACTAACACAAAATCCCTTCAGCTGTAAGCAAATACGTCAGGAAGGAATTGTAGAGATTTAGCCTGTTAGATCAGAAGGGAAGGAGGGAGGGTAACCTGGACTGCAGCAGGGTGAACACTCGAACATCTACATTTATGGTAGGTACAAAACTGCACTATGTTCGTGTTACCCTGCTGCAGTCATCACAATTGGGTAGAATCCCAAAGCTAAGGACGGGTGGTGGAATCATAGAGGGTTAGAGGAGGCTAGAAGGCCCTGCAGAACTGCAGTGGCGAAGCCAGCCCTAGACTTAGAGTAAAGTGGTAAGTGATGGTGTTTGGTAAATGTGTGTACTGAACTCCAAGTTGCAGCTTCCAAAATCTCCTTGGTTGGAACCCCCCCTGAGGAAGGCTGTGGATGTAGCTGTTGCCCTGGTAGAATGGGGCCTAATGGTAGCAGGAACTGGTTTTCCATGATGGGCATAGCAAAAACGAATGCAATGTCCTATCCATTTGGAAATGGTTTGTTTTGATATGGCCTTCCCTTGTGAAGCTGTAGCATAGGATACAAAGAGCTGGTCAGATTTCCTGAAAAACTTAGTTTTATCTAAGTAGTAACGAAGTTGCCTGTGAATGTCCAAGGAATGCAGAAGTCTTTCTCCTTTGTTCTGTGGATTTGGAAAGAAGGTGGGTAGATGGATGGTTTGATTTAAAGCCACACTGGAAACCACCTTAGTCATTAAGGAAGGATTAGTTCGTAGAGAGACTCTGTCTTGATGGAAAATGAGGAAAGGTTCCACTGCCATTAGTGCCTTCAGCTCTGAGACTCTTCTGGCTGAAGTTATTGCTAGCAGCAGAGCAGTCTTCCATGATATAAACTGTAGATCTGCAGAGGAAGCTGGTTCAAAGGGGGGGTAGCGTAAGTTTTTCCAGAACAAAATTGAGGTCCCATGTTAGTGTAGGTGCTCTCCTGGGAGGCCTAATGTTTTTTGCCCCTCTGAGGAACTGCCTTAGAAGTGGATGTGAAAATAAGGGTGGATCCGTGTTGTAATGAGCTGAAATAGCTGATGCGTGGATTTTAATGGAAGAAAAAGAAAGTCCTTTGTGCAACATCTCCATTAAATACTGTAGAATCTGAGGCATGTGAGACTGAAGTGTATTTTGGCCTTTAGCTTGGTTCCAGGCGCAAAACCTTTTCCATTTGTCCGAGTAAGCCTTTCTGGTGCTGGGCCTCCTAGCTTCCAGAATAACATCCATAACAGCTTGAGAAAGAGGATCTGGCTGGATGGTTAGGTGATGCCATGCAGCCAGGTTTAAGGTTTTGAGTTGGCTGTGTAGAATCTGATTGTTTTGCTGTGTGAGCAAATGGGCAATTTGTGGTAAAATCCAAGGAGGGCCCTGGGCCATATTCCTTAATAGTGGGTACCAGTGCTGGCGTGGCCAGTCTGGAGCTATGAGTATCAGTCGTGGTTTCTCCTTTCTGACTTTCAGAAGCACCTTTGTCAGGAGAGGCAATAGAGGGAATGCATATGCTGTCAGGTTTTTCCAACTGAATGAGAGTGCGTCCACTTTCCAAGCTTGATGGTGAAGTGTCCTTGTACAAAATTTTGTCAGCTAGTAGTTTTGATGGCTGGCAAACAGGTCTATGTCTGGAAGGCCCCATTTTTGAGTTTACATTGTAAATACTTGTGGATCCAGTTTCCACTCGTGGGGATCCATGATGTTTCTGCTGAGGTCGTCTGCCAATGTGTTCTTTTTTCCTGGCAGGAATTGAGCTTGTAACTGAACTTGGTAAGCCAGTGCTGTGTTCCACAAGGTCATTGCTTGCCTGCATAGAGGGTAGGAGTGTGTACCCCCTTGTTTGTTTATGTACCACATTACTGTGGTGTTGTCCGTCCTTACTGTAAGTTGACCTGGATGTAATAGGTTTTTGAAGGCTGTCAGAGCATTCTGTACAGCTAGCATCTCTTTTTGATTGATGTGCAGATTCCTTTGATCTGCAGTTCATATGCCTTGAGCGCACTGTCCTGCCATGTGTGCCCCCCAGGCATAGTCCGATGCATCTGTTGTCATAGTTTGCCTGGCTGGGGGCAAGGTGAAAGCCTGACCCTTGTTGAGGTGACATGCCTGTGACCACCATAGAAACTCCTGTTGTAGGCAGGGAATGAGAGATATCATTGTGTCCAAGCTGTGGCTGTGTTGAGACCATATGCTTTTTAGGTACCACTGTAATTTCCTCATATACAGCTTTGCAAATGGTATTAGTATAATGCAAGATGCCATGAAGCCCAAGGCCTGCAGACTTTTTCTTGCAGGGAGCTGGGTCTTTGTTGCCATTATTTTGAAATATTGAGTCAGTTGTAGTTGTTTGTCTGGCGTCAGATAAGCCTTCTGGGCCGTTGTATTCAAGCTGGCACCCAGGAATGTCATATTTTGTGAGGGTACTAGATGTGATTTCTTTTCGTTCACTGTGTACCCTAGGCAACTTAGAAGATGTTTTACAAAAGCCAGATGTTGTAAGAGGATGTCCTTGCTTTCTGCTTGGATAAGGCAGTTGTCCAGGTATGGGTATATTTGAATTCCTCTTAGTCTGCAGTATGCAATTACTGGTGCCAGGCATTTTGTGAAGACCCTGGGCGCAGTGGATAAGCCAAAGGGCAGTGCAGAGAATTGGTAATGGGTTGAACCTGCAATGAAACGGAGGTATCTTCTGCAACTTTGTCTGATAGGGACATGCAGGTATGCCTCCTTGAGGTCCAACGTTACTAGCCATGCTTTCTTGCCCAGCATGGGAAGAAGCTGCTGTAGTGTTAGCATCTTGAATTTGGGTACGTGTAAGAAGGTGTTTAAATTTGAAAGATCCAGAATTGGTCTCCAGGCATTGTCCTTTCTGGGGACTAGAAAGAGTCTTGAGTAAAATCCTTGGCCTTGCTCCCGTGCAGGTACCAGTTGAATGGCTCTCATGTCCATGAGAGCTGTAATTTGTTTTTGTGCCTCTGCCCATTCATTTTTTGGCAGGTTTGGCATTCCTCTTTTCATTGGCAAGGTGTGGAAATGCAATCTGTATCCTCTTGAAATTATGTCTAGGACCGATTTGTCCTTTGTGACAATGTGCCATTGTCTGTAAAGAGTGCGAGTTTTCCTCCCAAGGGAGCTGCCAAGAGAGTGTTGCTTGGCCGGATGAGTTGTAAGTCACCGAGTTTGCCTTCTAGCAGTTTGGGGCCTGTTGTCTCCTCCCTTCTGTGTTGCAGTGCCCCATTGTCGAAGTCTGTATTGGGTTTGTGGTTGTCCTCTGCCTCTTGGACGTCTGTATTTACCCCTCTGTGGTCTGTCAGTAGCTGGAAAGGACCAATTTTTTGTTGGTCAATTTCTGCTGAAGCGAGGGGGCTGTACCTGTAGAAAATCTTTGACTGTCTGCATAGATTTTGCCTTATCCTCCATTTTCTTTAAGACGACTTCTGCTTTAACGCCATAGATTTTGCCTTATCCTCCATTTTCTTTAAGACGACTTCTGCTTTAACTCCAAATAGAACATCCTGTTGTAAGGGAGCATTTAGAAGCTTTGCCTTAACATGATCAGGCAGAGCTTGTTCTTTTAACCAAGCATGCCTACGTATAACAGACCCAGTGACAGCTGCTCTGCAGGAAGCCTCTAAAGAATCAAATCCACACTGTAAAGTATGTTTGCCCACCTGTTCAGTTGCATGCAACAGATCCTGCATTTCTTTCAATTCAGACTGTTGAGGGAGTGTGTTCATTTTTTGTTTCAACTGAGACATTAGAAATTGTTGATATTTTAGCATGTGAAATTGGCAATTTAGTGCTCTCATAGCTAGAGTGGCAGAGGTGTAAACCTTTTTCCCCCACCTGTCAAGTGCTCTGGAGTCCCTTTCAGAGGATACAGGATTTTTTGCCATAGAAGCCTTAGCCCCTTTGGGACCCTGGGAGACCATCTCTGGATCAGCAACAGGGCTTTTATAAAGGAATTTGTGGGAATCAGGCACTCTATAGCATCTGTCTGCTTTGGCTGGAGCAGGAGGCAGAGAATCTGGGTTCAAACTAGATTATAAGTAAACATCATCCACAGTGTCTAAAACTGGGGGGATGGCAAGTGGTCTGTGCTGGGGGAGTAAAAGAAACTCTCTGAGCCTTTTCTTTGAGTCAGAGTAGTCCTGACCTTCCCAATGAAAATGTTCCCTCACAATGTGTAAAGTTTCCCCAAAGGAGTAGTCTTCAGGAGAAGCTGAGGGAATAGAATCCTCAGCATCAGAATCCTCATAAGGGGAAAAGGAGTAATCCTGGTCCTCTGAGGAGCCTGAGGAAATAGACACTTGTTCAGAGGAGGCATAATCTTCCTCTTGTCTAGGCCTTTTGTCGGGTGGGGGTTGGGAACCCCTGATCAAAGAGATTAAATCTTCAGCCATTTTAAGCATCTGCTTCTTAAGCATGTGGCCTTGAACTGGAGAATGAAGAGCAGTCTTTTTTGGCTTAATAGGAGTCTTAGACTTAGGATACGTTTTTATGGTGAGCGTCGTCGGTCTGAAGACGCCTTCAGAAACCGAAGGTGTTTCTGCAGCACCGACATCTTTTTCTGTAGTGTCATCGGTAGAGGCTATACAAAATGGCTGCGTCGGCCTAGTACTCTCCGCCAAAGGCTCTGAAGCGGTCTCGGGTTTCAAATCTGCGGTAGTCAGGGGCTGCGTCGGAGCCTCACTGAAGACCGGTGAACGGAGACCTGTCCAGCCGAGGCCTCGGAGTATGTCTTGGGTCTAGGCTGCCTGTCCTTATCCTTGCGTTTTTTGTGCACGCCGGTAGTCGGTTGCTCCGACGGCATCGTATAGTTACATTTTCTACCGAAGTAGTGTCGTGCGAAATCAAAGCGTCTTTTAATAGTACGCTTGTTAAACCTAGCACAAAAACGACAACCAGTGACGTCGTGGTCTGGGCCTAGGCAAGGTATACAGTAAGAATGAAAATCCTTATGAGGTATTTGCTTCTCACAAGAAATACAACTGTTAACTTTTTCTGACATTGGTCTGAGGCAAAAAAAGTTTCCCCAATGGGGTACTTAGCTTTATAGAAGACTTCGGATCTGAAATTCGAATTCGAAAATCTCAGGAGTTGACCGATTGGCACTTGCAAACTGCTTCTGCTTTGGGCACCGTGCGGCAAGAAAGACTGAAGAAAATGGCGTCAGATGCATTATTTATACCCCTGGCGCACTGACGTCAGGTCAGGGAAGAAGCGACAGCAACCAACGCCGGACCAAGACTTTGGAATTCCTGCCGACTGCGGGACTGCCTGACAACAGGATAACCCAATTGTGATGAGTGCAGCAGGGTAACACAATGAGCATTACAGTCAGGGATATTGTCAGGTCCCATAGAAGCTGTATTCTTGGCCTTGGACAGTGCTGTTTTAACCTGTGCAGCATTAATACTGGGTGCCTGGCAATCAACTGGTATTGTGATTGGTCCACATACTCCATGCATGGAGTACTATACTTACACAATGGCCCAGTGTATACTAATATTCTATGTCAGCATATGCCTGATATGTGACTGAATGCATACCAGCCCTGCTCCACTACACTCCAGAATTTATGAATACTGCACCTATTCCTCTGAAGCTTTTCATGAATTTGCTGGATTTCAAAGGCAGGACTTGGGCATGCAGTAACACACCACCCCTGCAAACAGACAAGCTCACTGTTATACTCAAGTAGGAGTCAGGGTTGTTGTGGCATGCAGTCTCAGTACTATCTCGTGACATGCTCACTCTTGTGATATGATGACAGCAACAATCTGTAATAATTTCCACAAAATGTGGCAATTTTTCAAATTAAGGAGCTAGAAAAAGACAGCTTACTGTGGAATCACATTATCAAATCTGTGGCAAGTACACCTCTTCAGAGCATTTATAAGATGCGATAGGAATGCAAAGGCAACACCAAAGCTCTCAACCTTCCATCTCCAAAATGAAGAACTCTAACCTTCATAATGTGGAACACATGGACAAAATGTGGAACGCATACTAACGGCGTACTAAAAACTTCAAATAGGAAGGCCACAGGATGGTTAAAATATGCTAGTTTTACTTATAAAAAGATCCTTTAATGAATTAATATGATTAATTTCAATTTACCATATATATCAGTTAAAAACTTCCTAAAACTGAATGTGTGACTAACCCTTTCAATGTGGAACTTCAAGGAACATAAACCTTTTAAAACTCCAAATGAGGTATTAAAAGAAAGAATTGCCAACAGAAGACAACCCACCACTGCGTCTCCACAAAAAAGTGAATCAAATCCAATAAAAAATGAGACATAGACGGCTGTAAAATCCAGAATAGGCCTTTTACTTGGTGCAAACACAAGCGTTTTCACAATTAAGCTTCTTCAGGTGTATGTAAGCACTAAATACAACCACACCTTTATACTCATATTGCATCACATGTTACACAGTCATATGACTAAACCTAACTATCATAATTTATTAACAGAAACTTCACAATTATATAAAAAATATATAAAAAATGTATGAATACACTCATATACTTCCATATAAAAAATACTATTTTAGACACACATATAAAAACACATATGAAAAACATATACAGGGTGACTTCTCACAACCAATTATATATAAATATATATATTATTATGTCGTCTATCTACGAAAGGGTCTCATCTTTAGTTTCGGCTTTAAGGGAATACACTCATTCAGACCATGTCCTTCTGTACCTCTAAGTTTCGTGATCCAAATTGCTTCTAGATTCTCTGTCTTATTACGGATATCCCCACGCCTCATACTTTCATGTGACAAGGCTATCACTCTAAACTTAAAGGTATGAGAGCTGTCAGACTCCATCACATGCTTGGCTAGTGCATTGTTCCTGTTACCCTTCCTGATGTTATAAATATGTTCTCTCATCCGATCTTTCAAATACCTATCCTTCTTCCCCACATAAAATTTCCTGCAGATACAACAACTTGCCAAATAGACCACGTGCTGGCTTAAGCAAGTTGCTTCTACCTTAAAATAAAAATCTTGCTTTAAGTCGGGATGATAGAAACTAAGGCTTCCATCAATGTATGGGCACCAATTGCAACGCCCACAAGGTGTGGTCTCTCCATATCCTGTATGAACACAAGTATCTTTTGGAAAACATAATCTCCTCTTCAGGGATCTATCATTCCTGTAACTAAATCTGGGTATGTTATCAACCAAACCTGCTATATCTTTATCAGTCAGTAGGATCTGCCAGTGTTTCTTAACTATATCTGTGTATTTATATACATCTGTTGTATATTTCAAGGACTTTCTAATTTTATCCATCGATAAATAATACAATTAGAATGTCCTTGAAATATACAACAGATGTATATAAATACACAGATATAGTTAAGAAACACTGGCAGATCCTACTGACTGATAAAGATATAGCAGGTTTGGTTGATAACATACCCAGATTTAGTTACAGGAATGATAGATCCCTGAAGAGAAGATTATGTTTTCCAAAAGATACTCATGTTCATACAGGATATGGAGAGACCACACCTTGTTGGCGTTGCAATTGGTGCCCATACATTGATGGAAGCCTCAGTTTCTATCATCCCGACTTAAAGCAAGATTTTTATTTTAAGGTAGAAGCAACTTGCTTAAGCCAGCACGTGGTCTATTTGGCAAGTTGTTGTATCTGCAGGAAATTTTATGTGGGGAAGACGGATAGGTATTTGAAAGATCGGATGAGAGAACATATTTATAACATCAGGAAGGGTAACAGGAACAATGCACTAGCCAAGCATGTGATGGAGTCTGACAGCTCTCATACCTTTAAGTTTAGAGTGATAGCCTTGTCACATGAAAGTATGAGGCGTGGGGATATCCGTAATAAGACAGAGAATCTAGAAGCAATTTGGATCACGAAACTTAGAGGTACAGAAGGACATGGTCTGAATGAGTGTATTCCCTTAAAGCCGAAACTAAAGATGAGACCCCTTTGTAGATAGACGACATAATAATATATATATTTATATATAATTGGTTGTGAGAAGTCATCCTTTATATGTTTTTCATATGTGTGTCTAAAACAGTATTTTTTATATGGAAGTATATGAGTGAATTCATAGATTTTTTATATATTTTTTATATATTTTTTATATAATTGTGAAGTTTCTGTTAATAAATTATGATAGTTAGGTTTAGTCATATGACTGTGTAACATGTGATGCAATATGAGTATAAAGGTGTGGTTGTATTTAGTGCTTACATACACCTGAAGAAGCTGAATTGTGAAAGCGCTTGTGTTTGCACCAAGTAAAAGGCCTATTCTGGATTTTACAGCCGTCTACGTCTCATTTTTTATTGGATTTGATCCAAATGAGGTATGTTCTCCGTAATGAGGTACACCTGAGAGGTATGGATAGCACTGAAGAAGCATGGGCAGCCTGTGGTGCTGGTTACTGGACTACTGCTCTCCTCCCCGGTTAAAAACAGAAAAAAAAAATGCTAAATTCAGAAAGTCAACTGTTATTTTGAAATGAAAAACAATAGCTGACTTTCTGTTCTGGGTCTTCTCAACTCCGTGCATGCGCAGAACTCCAAAACAAAATTAATCGGCTTAATCCATTTGATGGACTGTTTTCAAAACAGTCTGGCATTAGGCTTACTCAACCCATCAATCAGATTTGATTAGCACTAATTGGGACCAACAGATGCTTCGCTCACCAGGCTGCTGCATGAAGAAGCAAAATGCACTTCATACTGACTCAGGCTGCCTGAGGTCACCGACACAGGAAGAGGAAAGTAGTTAATATGCAAAAGGAAGCAGAAGCGTGGGAAAAGTTTTTATTTATAAATATTTTATCAGGCAATTTGCCTGCTACTTCCAACATGTAAGAATAAGGCAAGCCTGAGACAGAGAGAGAGAGAGCGAGTGTGTGTGTGTGTGTGTGTGTGTGTGTGTGTGTGTGTGTGTGTGTGTGTGTGTGTGTGTGTGTAGGTGAATGCATGTAAGGGGGATATATAAGCTTCAGCTATCCATGATTTTGCATCATATATATTATATGTGCTATCCATGATTTTGCATCATACATATTATATGTATATGTGTGTGTGTGTGTGTGTGTGTGTGTGTGTGTGTGTGTGTGTGTATATACATATATATATATATATATATATATATATATATATATATATATATATATATATGTGTGTGTGTGTGTGTATGTATATGTATACAAGAGTTCGTAATTAAAATCATGTGATTCACTGGAAGTTCCTGATAAGACCATTGAGTGAACAGCAGCCACTGAAGAATACGCATATGCATCCTTGTTAATGGTATGGCCAAGATCGCTGCAGCCATCAAACCCAATACTTTTAAAACTTCTGCAGCTGGTGCTCTGTCTTTCGATACCAATGAGCTGACATGCTGGCGAAGAAGAAAGACCCTCTTGATTGGTAGTTGTAAAGTTGTGGTTGAAGTGTCTAGTTCTGCCCCTATAAAGACGATATGCTAAGATGGCAAAAACGCAGACTTTTCTGAGTTGACTGTAATGCCTAAGTGATTGCAGAGTGTATTCCCTTGCCTGAATCAGTTGATGCCTGGTGGTGGAGGTAAGGAGCCAATCGTCTAGGTATGGAAACACCTGGAATCCTACACGCCTCAGGTGAGCCGTGACCACTGCCATGCATTTGGTGAACACTCTGTGGGCTGTAGTAAGACCAAAGGGCAGGGCTCGAAATTGATAATGACTGACTCCCAGCCGGAAACGCAGATGATCTCTGGATGGCCTGGCCATTTTTATGTGGTAGTACGCATCCTTGACATCTATCGAGCACATCCAATTGTCTCTCCCTAAAAAGGGAAGTATAGACTGCAGCGTGACCATCTGGAACTTCTCTTTCTTCACAAACTGGTTGTCTGCTGAGGTCCAAAATGGGTCTCCAGTCCCCTGTTTTCTTAGGCACCAAAAAGAATCTTGAGTAAGTTCTGGATCCTGTTTGGTCTGCTGGGACTGGCTGGATGATTCTTTTTTCTAGCAACTTATGGACCTCTATAGATGCTTGTTCCCTGTAACTGGGTGGAAAGTACAGTCTGTACAATTACCATAAATGTAGATGTTTGAGTGTATTCACTGCTGCAGTCATTACATTTGGGTTATCTGCTTGCAGTAGCCCTCAGTCGGCCTGATTAACAAAGTCTTGGGTCCTACGTTGGTTGCTGTCTCTTCTTCCGTGACGTCAGGTCGTCAGGGGTATAAAACATGCAGCTGATGTCATTACATCCGTTTTTCTTGCCCCAGATGTCAGGTGCCCCCCCTAATGGGAAGCAATTAAATCTATAAATATTCAAGGTTATAACTCAAACAAAAAAGCAAATACACTAAAAAGCTTTTAAGCATTGAAAAGGAGAGAAGAGATATAGCCAAAAGAAGTCAGGGGGCTGGAGGGAGGGTAACCAGAACTGTAACAGTGAATACACTCGAACATCTACATTTATGGTAAGTGTACACAACTGTACTATGTTCTTCGTGTTTCACTGTTGCAGTCATTACATTTGGGTAGATTCCCAAAGCTAAGGATGGGAGGAGGAATTTAGATAGCATTAGGCCCAGCTACAAGGCCCTGCAAAACTGCAGTGGCAAAGCCAGCTCTGGATTTAGAGAAAACTGGCAAATGGTAATGCTTGGAGAAAGTATGTACAGAACTCCAGGTAGCAGCTTTTAGGATGTCCATGGTAGGTATGTCTCTGAGAAAGGCTGTAGAGTTAGATGCAGCCCTAGTTGAGTGGGGTCTGATCCCCTGTGGGTTAGGTTTTCCATGGTGCTTATAGCAGAAATGAATGCAATGGCCTATCAATTTGGAGATGGTTCGCTTTGAAATAGCCTTCCCCTCTGTCCCTGCAGCAAATGCCACCAGCAGTTGTTCAGATTTCCTTTGAGGTTTAGACCTGTCCAAGAATCTATGTTGTCTGTGCACATCTAAGGAGTGCAGTATCCGTTCCCCTTTGTTCTGTGGATTAGGAAAGAAGGCAGGCAAATTAATAGACTGATTAAAGGCCACACTGGATACCACCTTTGGCATGAAAGAGGGATTGGTCCTGAGGTACACCCTGTCCGCATGAAAGATGATGAAAGGCTCCACTGCCATAAGGGCCTGTAATTGAGATACCCTTCTTGCTGACGTGATGGCTAAAAGAGAAGCTGTTTTCCAAGAAAGGAATTTTAAATCTGCAGTAGCAGCTGGCTCGAAAGGAGGAAGGGTGAGTTTCTCCAATACAAAGTTAAGGTCCCAGGCTAGAGTTGGAGCTCTCTTGGGTGGTCTTAAATTTTTGGCCCCTCCGAGGAACTGCTTGAGCAGTGGAAGAGAGAAGAGGGGACGTTCTGTGTTATAATGAGCTGAAATGGCTGAGGCATGAATTTTTAATGAGGAAAAAGACAGGCCCTTGTGAAGCATCTCAGTTAAGTATTGTAAAATCTGAGGTAAATCGGGCACTGCTGTGCTCATCCCTTGAGATTGGTTCCAGGCACAGAATCTTTTCCATTTTTCAGCATAAGAATTTCTTGTACTAGGCCTCCTTGCCTCTAAAATGACATCCATCACTGGTTTACTGAGGGATGGTAAAGGAGAGCTTGGGTAATTAGCCAGGCTACTAGGTTCGGTGTTTGAAGCTGAGGGTGCAGAATCTGGTTCTCCTGCTGAGACAGCAGGGTAGGAGTCTGAGGCAGGTGCCATGGGCCCAACAGTGACACACTGTGCAGGAGGGGGTACCAGTGTTGGTGTGGCCAGGCTGGTGCAATCAAAATCATCCTTGGTTTGTCTTGTTTGATCTTTAGTAGTACTTTGGAGAGCAGAGGCAGAAGAGGAAAGGCATAAACTGAGGACAGAGCATCCACTTTTCCAAGCTTGTCTGTGGAGAGTCCTTGTGCAAAATTTTTCCAATAGATAATTCTGGGGGGAGGTAAACAGGTCTATATCTGGGCTCCCCCATTTGCTTGAAAATCCTTGGTTCCAGTTTCCACTCGTGTGGGTCCATGAGGTTTCTGCTTAGTCCGTCTGCCAGTGTATTTAGTTTTTCTGGCAGGAATTGAGCGTGTAGATGCACTTGGTAGCTCAAGGCTGTGTTCCACAATGCCATGGCTAGTCTGCAGAGGGGGTAAGAATGTATACCCCCTGCTTGTTTATGTACCACATGACAGTGGTGTTGTCCGTCTTTACCATTAATTGTCCTGGAAGAATGTGGTCCTTGAAGGCTGTTAGACTATTCTGTATAGCTAACATGTCTTTATGATTGATGTGACGGTGCATTTGAATTGGGTACCATTTATCCTGAATGCACTTCCCTGCCAGGTGCACCCCCCCCCCCATGCATAGTCTGATGCGTCTGTTGTTAGGGTTTGGGCGGCAGGGGGTAGTGTGAATGGTAGTCCCTTGTTTTGGTGGCAGGCCTCTGCCCACCAAAGGAATTCTAGGAGTAGACAAGGAATGATAGGAATCATTGCTTCTAGATCCTGAGAATGTTGACACCATAGGCTTTTTAGATACCATTGTAGTTTCCTCATATGCAGTCTTGCATATGGAATTAGAAGAATGTAGGAGGCCATGAACCCCAAGACTTGTAGTATATGCCTTGCAGATATCAGGGTTTTTGTAGTCACTTGTTTGAAGTAGGTTGTCAAGTGAATTTGTTTCTCTGGTGTGAGGAAAACCATCTGGGAAGTTGTATTCCAGCTTGCTCCCAAGAATATAATTTACTGACAGGGTACCAGGTGGGATTTCTTTTCGTTATGTTGTATCACAGACAAGTTACCACCTTTGTACAAGAGCCAGATGATTCAAAAATATGTCCTGATATTCTGCCTGAATTAGACAATCGTCCAGGTATTGCTATATTTGAATATTCCCTTGCCTGCAAAATGCAATGACTGGAGCTAGGCACTCTGTGAATACCCTGGGCACAGCAGATAAGCCAAAGGGCAGTGCAGAGAACTGACAGTGCGTGTAGCGTTCTTTGAAGCACAGGTCTCTTCTGCAAGATTGGGATGTGCAGGTATGCTTCCTTTAAATGTAGTGTTGCCAAACAGGCATCTTTGTTTAGCACAAGAAGCAACTGGTGAAGAGTCAGCATCTAGAATGTTGAAATCACCAAAAAGGTATTTAGAGTAGGCAGGTCCAGGATAGGATGTCATGAATTGTCTTTTCTGGGTACCAGGAAAAATCTCGAGTAGAAACCTTGCCCCTTTTCCTCTTCTGGTACCAACTGAATAGCCTCTATGCTTAAGAGAGAGAGTACTTGCTTTCAGGCCTCAGCCCACTGATTTGAAGGTAGATCCGGCCAACTGCTTGGAGTTGGTAATGTGTGGAAGTGAAATCTGTATCCTTGGGACACTATATTTAAAAAACATTTGTCCTGGGTAATGAGTCCCCAGTTTTTTGCATGAAGTGCAATCTTTCCCCTCAAAGGGGCAGTCAGTTGAGAAGTGCTTGGAAGTTTTAAAAAGAAGTCATTGAGGCAGATTACCATATGGGGGAGTTTTATTACTCCCAAATTTGGAAGTGGAGGCCCCCCACTGCTTAGTCCTGTGCGTCCTCTGGGGCTGAAGCCTGGATGTTCTGCTGGATCTGGGTTTGGACTGAGAAGGTCTGGGAGAGGCAGGAAAGGACCATTTCTTAGAAAGCCAATGCCTATTAAATCTTGGAGGTTGTACTTGTAAAAAATCTTTAACAGTCTGCATAGATTTAGCTTTTTTCTCCATCTTTTTAAGAACTTCTTCTGCCTTATTGCCAAATAGGCGGTCCTGATTTAAGGGAGCATCCAGTAATTTCGCTTTAACATGATCTGGCAAGGATTGCTCCATAAGCCAAGCATGCCTTCTAAGTACAGACCCAAGTTACCGCAGCCCTGCAAGATGCCTCTAGTGAATCAAAACCACATTGCAATGTATGTTTACCAACTTGTTCAGCAGAACGCATAAAATCCTGTAAATCCTTATTTTCAGCACAATCAAGAATCAACATCATTTTCTGTTT
Source organism: Protopterus annectens (assembly GCF_019279795.1). Taxonomy (NCBI): domain Eukaryota; kingdom Metazoa; phylum Chordata; order Ceratodontiformes; family Protopteridae; genus Protopterus; species Protopterus annectens. Next base: position 9,578,660 of record NC_056748.1, read on the forward strand.
AAGCAATCCAATAATATGCAGCTGATACTTTAACATATGAAACTGGCAATTCAAGGCCCTAATTGCCAAAGTTGCAGACGTGTATACCTACTTACCCCATCTATCCAGCACCCTGGAGTCTCTATCAGAAGGGGTAGGAATTTTGGCAGAGCTTTAATGCTCTTGGGTCCCTGTTAAACGGTTTCAGGATCTGCAGTAGGACTTTTGAAAAGGAACTTGTGAGAGTCAGGAACCCTGTAATATCTATCAGGTTTACTGGAAGCAGGAGGCAGAGAGTCAGGGGCCATGCTAGATTCCAAAAAGGCATCATCAACAATGTCCAGTACAGGAGGTATAGCTAAAGTAAAGGCCTGTGCTGGGGCAGGAGTAAGAAATCAAGAAATCCCTAAGCCTCTTTTTAGAATCAGAGAAATCCTAACTTTCCCAAGTATGCAGTTTCACAAAAAGAGAAATCCAATAGCGTCCTCAGCATCAAAATGCTCATAGATAGATACGGGTAAATCCTGGTCATCAGAGGAAACTGAAATTTCAGAATCCTGGTCAGAAGTATCATAAGCAAATTCAGTCCTAGGTCTCTTAGAGGGGGGGGAAGGTTGGCTTCCCCTGATTAAAGTAATAAGTCATTCTTATCATTTATTTTTTACGCATAGAGGCTTGACCATGTGGTCTGGGCGTCAGTTTTCTAGGCATGGTTCGAGTCTTAGGCCTTGAAGAAGAAGATGGCATTGGTTTAATACGCAAGTCAGTATGCCTGAATATGCCCTCAGAAGCCGGTGCCTGCACAGCGGCACCGGACCCATCCAAGGTAGAGACATCCGCAGGTTTCACAGTCGAAGTATCTTGCAGCATACCGGACTCCGAATAGGTCTCAGTAGAGGCCTGCGTATCTGAAGTAGCGGGTGTCAGGGGCTGCAAAAGCACCTCAATGAGTACCAGCGAACTGGGTGGCCTGTCTCTGTCTTTAGTTTTGCTTTTTTTTGGAATGTCGGTAGTCAGACGGCTTACCGAAGACATATCGGGATAACTGAACCGAGCACCAAAAAATATAGAAGCGCAAATATACCGACGATGGATAGTTCGTGGTTTAAATAAGGCACAAAACAGACAGCGAGGTACGTCGTGGTCAGGGCCTAGGCAAGAAATACAGTACAAATGAAAATCTTTATGAGGTATTTGCTTTCCACAGGAAATGAAATTATTTACTTTTACTGACATCGGTTTAGAGCAAGAAAAAGTTTCCCTAACGGGGTACTTAGCTTTTAGTTGAAGACTTCGTTTCTGAAACTCGAAAACGAAAATTTCAGGAGTTGGCCGACCGGCACTTGTGAACTGCTTCTGCTTCGGGCACCGCACAGCAAGAAAGACTGGGGTAATGATGTCGGCTGCATGTTTTATACCCCTGATGACCTGATGTCATGGAAGAAGAGACAACAACCGACGTAGGACCCAAGATTTTGCTAATCGAGCTGAATGAGGGCTACTGCAAGCAGATAACCCAAATGTAATGACTGCAACAGTGAAACACGAAGAACATCATCCGGGATTCTCCTTGCGGATGTGGGTGGAGTGGAGAATGGTATGAAATACCCTCTAGAAATAATACTTTGTACCCAGCTGTTGTTTGTTATATCTTGCCAGGCATCTGGGTAAAAAGATAAGTGACCCCCGACTGCCTCCAGAGCAGGACAGTCGGGCCTCCTTTCAGGAGCGCTGATAAGATTGACCAGAGAAGTGATCTCTGTCACCCTGGTGTTGTGGACCCCCTCTGCCACGAGGGCGGCGTCTTCCATTATTACCCCCTATGCCCCTAGAGGGGGTTCACCACATGTGTCCTGAAAGGTACCTTGGGCTTTTCGGAACCACATTTTTCCTCCCCTTTGGCCTTTGGGGTAAGACCGAGTAGGAGTGGAAAAACGGACTCTGACGGCAGACAAAGTCTTTCCCTCCTGTTCACACCTGGTCAAAGTTTCCTTCACTTTAGGCCCAAAGAGAGATGAGCCATCAAAATGGGTGTTCACAAATGAAGACTTAAAGGGCTCTGCAAAGGAACACAAGCGCATCCAGGAATGTCTTCCTGTACCCACTTGCCCTACTTGTCCCATCAGCTGCATATGATATGAGACACATGGACGAGTTCACAATGGAATTTAGGGTAGCAAGCTGGGCAGTAACTTTGTTGGAAGCCCCTGCAGCCACAGTACCCTGAAGAGCATCTCCCAACTCCTTAAGGAGATCTCTTTGCAGCTTGGTGAAATGGGTCAAATAGTTCAGGGATCGAAGTATAAAAGTTGCTGAACTAAATATGCGTTTCCCATATCTATCCATGATCCTGGACTCTCTGTTAGGAGGATGGACAGAAGAGGAAGCCTCAGACATTTCCTTTTTGGTGGCCGCCGCCACCACCATGGCATCAACAGGGACTCCTTTGGACAAAAAAGATTTATCTATGGGGGCAGAAATAGACTTATTAGGCCTCCGAGGGACAGGCTCCATGGACTCCGGTGACTTCCATGCCCTCCGAGAGATCAGCTGCATGAGCTCAACGAAGGGCGGAGACACCCAAGAGGTGGAAGGTTGAGACCCGAAAGCCTTCAGGAGAACTGACTCGTCCTCAGTAGGGCTTTTGGGCTGCCAAGCACCCCTCTGCCTAAGGATCTCAAGTATCTCCACAAAGGAGATATCCTCAGAGAGGGATCGTGGGGACCCTTCTGACTCATCCAAGTCAGTGTCAGATGTCAAAGACTCCTGTGGGGAGTCCAATTGTCTCTTCTTGCACAATCTCTTCCTGGGAACCTCCTTAGTGGGAGCCTCTGGGGAGGTCTCGGAAGAGCAGGGGGGCACCCTGTGGGGCTACCTGTGGCTCAGTGTCTCTATGCTTAGCCTGGACAGTGGAGGCAGAAGCGGACACAGGCACTTTGGGGGATGAAGAGGCCAGACCTGTTGTCAAGGATGTCTTTGGGGACAAGGCTCCCCTCATGGCTTCGAAGGCATCATAGCTCCGATGAGAAGGAGTCGACAGACCTGAAGGAACCGCCAGCCCCTCCCGCACCGAGGCCATGGGCTCTGAGCTGGAGGTAGGAGCCAAGCTCATTCAAGCTGAAGCCCCGAGAGAAAGAGCCGGCACCAAGTCGGTGCGACTATCTTCCCCGGACCCGACAGGAGAGTGTTGGATCCCAGAGTCCCCGGTCGGCACCGAGGACGTCAGAGTAGATGGAACAGAGTACACCAGAGCAGGTCTCGGCTCCAAAGGCTCCATGATCAACAAGTTGACCCCCTTCCGGCTCCGAAGGTCCGGTACGGCTTGTAGGAGGAGCAGTCAAATCCGGGGTGGTGGTCTTCGATTTCGACGTTAGGGTCAGAGCCGACAACAATTTAGCAAGGCCTGGTGCCCGTAAGAGCTTCTGCACCAATCGGTCCATATCCAAATCCGAAAGGCTGACAGAAGACCTAGAGGAGTGCACCGATGGTGCCGATTGAAGGAGTGGAGATGCAGGTCTCTCAGATACCGGCTCCATAACTGTGGGCCAGCTCTGATATGAAAAGACACTCGGCTCCAAGAGCCCCAAGATGTCCCAAAATCTTCCACTTTTTTAGACTTATTAGATGCTTTAGATTCCTTGGAGTCTCCTGAAGACTTTGAGGACTTGGGAGGACTTGCTGGCCCCATCCTGGTCACTCAATGCTTTGGAAAAAGGATGCTTCAGCAAGCCCCTATCAACAAGCTTCCTTTTCCTCTCCAATAAAACCCTCGAGGAAAAGGAGCTGCAAATACTGCAGGACTCCTGCAAATGCACAGCACCTAAGCAATATACGCACAATGTGCCCATCAGTCACAGACATATTTTGCCCGCAATCTAGACATTTTTTGAATCCAGTCTTTGGGTGCTTGTCCTTGTCCTCAGACATATCCAAACAACATATCCCTTTAGGCTTAACACTAAAAACAAAGCCACAAAAAGCCAAATAAAGTCACACTCAGCTATATAACAAGCACAACGTCTAGGCTCAAAACAGACAAAGCCTAGAGAACAGCTAGTTTAACCAGAAGACTAATAAAACACAAACACTCAAACAATGGCCCAAAGGAAAGAAGGGCCAACAATAGCTAAATATGTATATATATCTATATAAGTAACAAGATAACAACTAGGCCAAACATGAGGCCACTACAAACTATGCTAAACTATCTCACAGCACATGAAGGGAAAGTGGAGCTTGTAAGAAGCTACAGAAATTACTCTACAACTAAACTATGGAATAATATCAAAAAATTTGAAATAACTTGAGAAAAACACGTTTTTTTTTGGTGAATATTGGCTCGAGCAAACTGGAACATCTGAGATCCGTGCAGCGGCAAACTAGATCTGGAGTAATTCCAGCAGTGCATCATGGGATAAGGGGCTTGGTCTCGAGTTACTGGTAAACCTTGAGCTTTGCAAACGGCCGTATCGGAGCCAATGGATTGTCTCCGAACCCATCAGTAAAGAATGAACGGCGAGATTGAACAACTTTACATCTAAGGTTTACTGTCACAGTTATACAATTGGCTGTAACTGATGGTCACATCTGTTAGTGTGTATGTGTGTGTGTGTGTGTGTGTGTGTGTGTGTGTGTGTGTGTGTGTGTGTGTGTGTGTGAGGTTAAAATAAATTACCACTGCCAACAGTCTAGTATCTGATGTACATACAGTATATATGAATATACAGGCAATAAATCTGGCTTTAGTTGCTGGGTACAGGGGTTGTCTGTGGATGAAAGTGATTGACACTTGCCATTTGATCAAGTTAAGCAGTCATTATTTTAGTTTTGCAGAGGTAGTGTGCATTTGTATGAAGCCAACTAGTGGTTATATTGAGACAACTGGATATTTGAAGTGACCGTGAAATACCTGAAGTGTGTACATTCAGTAAAGTGGCTGTGACTGATGAGTATGGGGATTGTTTGTGATTAAAACAACTGAATGTGTGTCAGAAATGGGTTGCAGTGTTATTTAAAATTAGAAAGTCAGTTAAAGTTATTTTACTTTCCATCACAGTCAGACATTGGCACTGTACTCGATAAGTGGTGGTGTATGGTGGTCTCAGCAGGATACTTGTGATAATACCCAATTGTTGGTTTCTTTTCCCAGACCTTCAGCTGTATAATATATGCCTATGGTCATTTGTAGTTTTATCTTCATCCTGATCTAACACCCGAAGGGTATACAGAATGAAACTTTCTCTCTTTGGAGGAGTAGGAAGACAAACACTATTCCCAGACATGACTTGTATAGCTTTGCTTTTGTCTTCTGTGTTCATTGGGGAATTACTGTTTTGTTAGCTTTGACCATCACACAACCTATTTTTCTTTGAAAATAAAAGTAAGACTGAATTTAATCCCTTACTAAGGAGTTTTTGTTCACGTCATTATTAAATCAAAAAGTTGCACCTCAGAGTATCTAATACCCATTGACTTCTGGGTGCCTAGCAGCCTCTAGACTCCAGATCCCCAGCATAATTCCTTTGCATCCTCCAGACTTATTGCAGTAGAATCCTGGCTAGTTAGGGTATACTAAATACATGGAGAGAAGTTATTAAGTAAGACAACACATGAAAAAGCATGACAAAAGTATTCTATCCAAATGGTGCAGGGCCAGAATGAGAAGTGCGGGGGACAACAGAGTCCTTTGTCTAGGGCTCATTTCACCTCATGATGCCTTTGTTGATAGCAGTCAGACATGTGAGATGTATAGAACAGTGGTACGACCAGAACTACTGAATGGTACAGAAACCTGGGCAGTAAAGGCTTTCATGCAGTCAAACTTGTGCACTGCAGAACTCCATGAGTGGTCAAATTGTGGCACATAGTTTGCTACAGTTTCAATGATTTTTTATTTTTAAATAAAATCTGAGCACTGCAGAGTTCCAAGCTGTTCTTTTCCCAGGGCTTGTTTTTCATGATCCAGGTGTTTAATGATGCGGAGATGTCATCTGAATGATTCCGTCTTCAATGATGTGGTGCTTTGATGTTTTCAGGCAGATCCATATATCTATATATCTATATATATATATATATATATATATAGATATATATATATATATATATATATATATATATATATTATATATTTATATGTATAAATAAATAAATAAATATATATATATATATATATATATATATATATATATATATATATATACACACACACACACACACACACACACACACACACACACACACACACACACACACACACACACACACACACACACACAGATAGATGTACATTTTTTTTACTACACTATAAGGAAGGAGGCCTGGGGCAGGTCACAAATGGATTGGATATTGTCTGCAAAAAGCATGTTTTGCATAAGCCATTTTTTTCACATAAAGAGCTGAGGGGGTGGGGTGTTAGTTTGGTGGACCGGCACAGGGTGCTGGTTGAGCCAGCTAGACTTGTGGTTACAGCTGTGACACTAGTACCATAAGCTCGAACAGCCCCCACCAATTTCTTATTCTGGGATGGTAACTAAAATATGATGCACGTGTTAGCCATTTAATGATCGTTTCAACACCAGTTATCTCTCCATCCCTGTAGCAAAGCAACAAAGAAATGACTGGATCTTCTCATACCTTTAGTTCTCTGAAAATAATATCTTACTTGTCTGTGTACATTCAAAGAATTTAAGTATTTCTTCCTCATTTTATAGTCAAGGAAAGAAGTACTTTGATAGCTTTACTACAGGAATATTACTACACTCAGTGTTTGAGAAACTCTCCCAGCTGAAGATATATCTACCAACAGGGCTGTTTTCAAAATCATATGCTTGATAGAGGCTGTGGGTGCATGTTCAAGAGATGTTTGGGTTAGTTCTTCCTGTATATAACTTAGTGCCAAGGAAGAATAACTCTTCTTCATGGCAGTCTCAAATGTAATGCACCCTCTAGGAACTGTTTGATAAGTGGAAGGCATTTTAAGGGCAGATCCAATGGAGGCAAGGTGTACTTTAACAGATAAAGACCAATCCTGCACTGAAGAACTCACTTAGGTAATAGAGAATCATGGACACTACAGCAGTGTTAGGGTCCTGACCCCTTCCAAGGCACAGACAGTAAAAACCTTTTCCATTTTGTTAGGTATGATTTATTAGTAGTTGGATTTATAGCTTCTTTCAGTATATCAGCATATTCTTTGTAAAACAGTGCCTGAAGAGCAGGAAGGTTAGATCATCCAGGCTGTGAGTTGTAGTGTTTCAAGGCTAGGGTGCAGGAGTGCCCTTGTCCTGAATCATAGGGTCCTCTAGCAAAAGTGGCACATAATAGTCTACCCTGACATCTCCATGAGGATGGAGAAAGTACAGTTGAGTAGGCATTTACCACAACTGTACATGTTTGAGTATATTCACTGTTGCGGTACTGACTCATGGGATTCCTACTTCCAGAAGCTAAATAGCCAGCATGAACACTGGAGCCTTTGCCTTCCCCTCTCCAACCTCAGTGATCTCTACTCCTTACTGGCATCAGAATGTCAACTGGCATCATCTAAAGATTCTTCTTGCCCTAAACAGGTTCTGGAAAAATTATTATATCCAGATCACAACCCACCCAAGAATGATCCATCCCACGTGTGAAGGAGTAACCGAAGAGGACCTCACCATGCCTATTCCTGTAGTGACAGCTTATGTCTTTTTTCTGGGAGGATTATCCTGAAAGACGACAGGTAGTTGGCTAACTTAGTTTGGTACCACCAGGAACTTGCATAACCTTGATAATTCTAGAATGGGTCTCCAAGACATCTTTTCTTCTAACTAGGAAAAAAACATTTAACACCCTACATAACTTTGCCCCCTTCCTTCATTTTTCTGAAAACTTCAACACTTGTAGGGTTCCCAAAGAGCAGCTCCTTGTCTACAGGTGCACTGAAAAGATGCACTTTGACACCTTCTAGCAGGGGATGTGTCAGAACGCATAGCTGCTGCATCCATAGCATCACACCAACACTTAGAGGTTTTTGCCTAATGTTGTCCAATTTATTTGAAAAAATTATTTCACCTGTCCTTCACCTCTCAATCTCACGCCTTGCCACTTCCTTTTCGAGGGCTACCTTGGTATACCCATCTGAGTTTTATGACTTTAATATGGCACTTTCACTTTTTTTTTCCTCTCCCTGACCCCCCCCAATACAAATTTCTTACCGTTCTATGACCCTACTGTTTTTCTCACTCTTACAGTACATATTTCAGTAGAGGGATATCTGGTGCAGTACAATTCCTTATTCACAGGTCAAGGTGATGGCATACATCCATTTCATTAAGTTTACATCCTCCAGAAAGGCTTCATCCTCTTAGGGAACTGAAAGATAATAACTGATTATTACTGCCAGTCTGGTGTTCTATATTGATATGTAAATAGCCCATGTAATAACCTTTATCATCAGAGGAAGATGGAAATGAAGGACTTGAACTTCTAAGAAGAAGGTTTAGTACTTAACTTGGAGAACTGTGTACTTGTTCATGCAGGGCCTGAGTTAAAGACTTGTACAGGACTGGCATGCAATGACCCAGCACTGATATCAGCACCTACACCAGTTGCTGTGTGATATTTCTACAATATCTACCCCCTAACCTTGGCTTGTCTGTTACAGTCTGCACAGGTGGGACCTTTAGTGATGAATATGATGTCTATACTGTTAAATGTCTATGGAAAGTCTGGGCATGAAAAGGAAAACTTTCTAACCTACATTTGGAAGCTCATGAATTTCTGCTCAATTGGTGATGGTGCCCGGTCATCCATGAACTGTCAATAAAAAAAGGCAGAGATACTTAGTAAAACCACTAGTGGAACTTTACTGTTTGCCATTGGTAACTGGCATTAGTATGGATGATTAAAGATATGAATTAATTACTTCCTGTACTCCAGGGTTGGACTCCCTCAGCCTCAATTCATGTACTGTGTGACTTCACCACTCAGTGTTCTGGTTCAGTTGGGCTAGGCTCCTCTGCTGAATTCTGGATGACAACCTTAGTAACTGCCTATGAACCTATGAACTATGCAGAGGTACCACTAGAGAAGAGATAGTCAACAGTAACTTCTTATTGAAAGGCAAGAAAATAACATGCCTGTGAATCTTCCTTCCTTCCAGCCATCCCAAGGTACTGGTCTCATACCTACTCACTAGCTTTACCGGGAACTGCATCTCCACTGTAAAGCAGACCCCCTCCAATCATAAATGAATAAGCAAATACAACCCCATCTCCTTCTATCAGAAATATTTTCAATATGTCTCTAAACAACAACAACAAAAGAAAAGTAGGTATTTGTCCAAAGAAGTAGATAAATTTACAAGATGAACTACAGCAACAGTGTAATAACTAACAGTTTCAAAGAAATAACAAATAAATGATGTGAGAGTAGTTTTGTTTTATGCATGCCACTAATGTACATGCACATAGTGCCAGAAGAATGCTGTCCTTGCAAGAGAAGATGGAGGTAGTAGGAAAAATAAAAAAGGTGTTCTACTGCTATAGAAGGTTTCCTCAAAAATACATTTGTTTCAACCAGCTCTATTAACACAGAGATGGATAAAGCCACCACTGTGATTCTGCTGATCAGGAGCTTGGGCAACTGTCTGATGGGGGAGGGTGGGGTAAGATGATGATGAGATCTCTGCTCAACTCTCTACAAAGACAGGGTGAGCGGGTAAGTGTTAGCATAAGCAGACCATTCGTATAGGCCCCTGTAGAGAGTGAAGGTCAGAATGGAAGCTGGCTTAGGTATGCAGACAAGTTTGAGAAAGTGCTGTTACATCTGGGGCATGATGGTGCACACTCCCCTAGACCACGTTACAACAACCATTAACCTACAACGGAGTGCCAGTCTTTTAGGTGCAGGGCCACCATCACAAGCAGCTAAACCCAAATTTGTGTGCAGCTACGGCAGGTCTCTGGTCTTTTGCTTCCCATGCCACTCACATTGCAAGGAAGGAGACAGCTGGCGACTTGACTGGCAGATAACTAGCTCAGGACTCATGGGAGACACTGTGCTGCAACAGAAAGCTCAACAGCAGACTACACCTAGAATTCCAAAAGAAAAAAAAAAGACTGGATCATAAAGTCCCTGTTTGTTTTTACAATGTTACATAAATTAAAGCCTAAGTGTCAAGTAATGGCACACTGTACACATCATGTAGTTCGCACACAAAGTTGCATTTATTTATTTAATTAATTCATTTACTTATTCATTTGCATGTTTCCATTTGTTGACTTAGAATAACCTGACTGAGCTAAAAGCCCACTTTCAGAGGACATCCGGAGAGAAAAGCTCCATATACACACACGACAGGTAACAGAGAAATCAACTGTACATACACAGTCTTTAAAAGATATACAAACAATTACAAAAATACACATGCACATAAACAGAAGACAAAAGTAATGAATGTTTTTAATAAATACACTGACAGTATATGACAATAATTAAATACAATGTTAAGGATATGAACAGTATGGTGGTTAAGGATATAGAGGAAGAGAGGGAGAGACTAGAATGGATAGGGGATGGAGGTGAAATTCAGGTACAAGTACAGGTCAAAGAGAAAGGTAGATTTATGGATTGCACACGAATGTTTTATGTTTATTCTCCTATACAAGATCTGGGGGAATGGAATTCCACAGCTTGGCTCCATGAACAAAGTACAAGGGAGTCACCAAAGTGGTTGCTGATTTAACTTCTATGCAGGTTTGGGTCTGACATCTTACATTTTTGTGAGCCACATATTTTGGAAGTAAATTAGAGATTTGTGGACATCTATACGTTTCACATAGAGTTCTGTGCGCATTTAACAGATTAAATGTTAAAGGGAGTTTTAGCTCTTTTAGCTAATCAATCATATGAAGTGCTTTACAAAACTGAGTTTTGTTGGGGACATTAGCGGCATATTTTGCAACTTTACTAATGTTTGCCCTAGCTTAAGAAGGCGAGTTTATGGAATATTAGCAAGGACAGAGGAGGCAATTGTTGTACTAATAATATATACTGAACAGGACTGACTGAAAACAAAGCATTTTAAAGAGATCTTAATATGGAAACAGAAGCCACAGCAGATTACTTAAAAAGAGAAATAAATAACCTCATAACTGGCTTAAATTCTTGCAAATATTTTAATAAATGCAAAGCCCTTGTAAGCATTTTAATAAATGCAAAAACTTTGACACCAGTATGGGCAACTCTAACGGGAACGCCCATAAGAAACTAACAACTATTCCACAATTAAATCTTATAAACAGTATTTACTTAAAAATGTGTAATATATATATCTATATATATATATATATATCTATATATAAATATACTGGAAATGTGCTAACTGAAAAAAGCATACTAGTTAATTAACAATGACATAATGTCATACAATGCAGCTCACTTTTAACTTAATAAAAACTGTATCCTACACCTGCTGCTTCTTTGACACAGAGGGTTAAACCCTGACTGCATCTCATCTTTGTTATGACCAAGACTCAAGATAGAGAAAGGTTGTATCTTGAATGACTGACATCATCTGCGGAAGTCTACAATGCAGTGTGTAGTCACAACTACGTACTCCTCCTGTGTACTCACAAGTACATACTCCTCCTGTGCACTCACAAGTACATACTCCTCTGCACTCACAAGTACATACTCCTGTGCACTCACAAGTACACACTCCTCCTGTGCACTCACAAGTACACACTCCTCCTGTGTACTCACAAGTACGTACTCCTCCAGTGTACTCACAAGTACGTACTCCTCTTGTGTACTCACAAGTACGTACTCCTCTTGTGTACTCACAAGTACGTACTCCTCCTGTGTACTTACAAGTACGTACTCCTCCTGTGTACTCACAAGTACATCCTCCTGTGTACTCACAAGTACATCCTCCTGTGTACTCACAAGTACATACTCCTCCACATCCGCAAAAGAGAGCGGAGAGCAAATGTAAGCCTTGTCCTTCCTCCAGTCCTCACAAACTCCAACAGGATCCAACAAGGTGGTAGCTCATGTGAATATAAAAGACCTCATGCAACACTATCGAAAACCATACAGGAACTTTAGTTAAACATACTTACATATAGACATCTGAAACATAAATATTCAAAAAAATTAGAAGCTTTTTAAACTTCAACTAATCAATACTATCCAAAATATTTTACTGTAAACAAAAAAAAAAAGCAAATTTTCAAAAAGAAAATAATTATGAAAAGTAGGAGTCATTAATGATACATAAACAACACATATACACGTGGTAAGCAGTTTCCAAATAGTATTTTACAGTACATACAGTAGTTACGGCAGATGCACACATCTTGGAGGTAAAACACAACTGCTTGTGAATAAAAACACCACAATACATTTATTAATTGAAAAATAAGCATAATAAAATCTAATTTTTTGATTAATAAATGTATTGTGGCATTACAATTCACGTGCAGTTGTGTTTTACCTCCAAGGTGAGTGCAACTGCCATAACTACTGTATATATTGTTTATTTGGTCTCATTTTTTGGTGTTTTTTTCTCCCTTTGGATTTAGTATTTTACAGTAATGAAAAGAAAACTATGAACAATCAAAGAACAGTGAGATTTGAAAGGAATGTTAGAATTTATTGATTGCTGATTCGCCAAGTGACAGCAGCTTGAGGGCAATTCTGCTGAAAATTCTTTCGATGAATGGTAACTATTGACCTTTCTCCACTGGTGTGTAACCTTGGAGCTGGTACATAAAAGTTTTGTGGGGGGGGGGGGGGGGGGGGAGGCTTGTCCCTTTGCAAAAAAAAAAATCACTGCTGTTCGCTGAAAGTGGCTTTCAGCAAATATTTCTGGGACTGTTGTCAGTTGGGGAAATATCATTCAATAAATTATCATGAATACCATATAATGCATCACCTACCCCAACCTTTGGAACACAACCATTTTTGCTATGTATGCAGAATTAAATTTAAAGTTCCCTGGTGCCCTGACCAAATTTATCTTAGTCAGTATGAAAACTGCCTTAGGCCTCCCCTGAAAAGAGGCTGTTGACTTTTTGAGACTAACTCAGTCAACAACACATAAAAAAGTAAATAAATAAAATAACATAAGTTATCCCTATACACCACAAGAACATTACAAAGGTTTCTGTGATTTAAATGCAGGTATTACTCAATGATCTGCATCAGGACTGAGATCCAAACTGTGCCAGCAGCAGAACCTGACTGGGCAGTGCACGCCCAAGTCCAGCTTGTAATGCCATGGTATGGACCTGCAGGACATGCACATGCCACCAAGTGAGGCAGCTAGAAAAAATTCAGGAATGTGACAAGCTGAGAATATTGAAACTGGAAATTCCTTCTACCTACTTCATTTATTTTAATTTTAGTGTGATAGGACCTGAAGGGGAAAGGAGAAGGTCATCCCCCCCCCGAAGAAATGGTAAAAAAGTTCAAACCAAGAGAATGTCAAGTGACAAGACTGAAGTTCCTAAACTGCTGCATAATACAAACACACATGCACACACAAAAAACAGTCTCAGTCAGCTGTTTGACAAGAATTCGACACTTAGACAAAAGACAAATTCTGCCTTCATGTTTAAGTATTCAGTTACGAGTTTGATCTAATGTTGTTGTTGTTGTCTTTCGGCTTTTAACAGTTAGGGGTCGCCACAGTGGAACTCTGGCCCGCTAATGATTGGTAGTAGATTTTCACTATGCCAAGTTGCCAGCTCGACACCCAACCTTCAACGAAGGCACGCCCATTCACGCATGTCTTTCGGAACGCCACTTGACCCGCGGGGAGGACATGCAGACTCCACACAGAAGGCACTCCCCGCACACTAGCTGAGAATCGAATGGGAGAACCTCTTGCTGTGAGGCAACAATGCCACTGCTGCACCACTGTGGGAATGAACATTT
>NC_056748.1:9957561-10025061 GCF_019279795.1 Protopterus annectens
TATCCAACAGTCATTGTGCGACTGGGTGGGGGAGGATAAGCCGTTCCTTCGTATTAAAGACTGTCAGTAAACCCCCACAGGCCGCCAGATGGTGCCTCTTCTCTAGGAAACTACAATCAAGATTGTTTTGAAACTGAAGCAGTGAGCCATGTGACTCAGGAGTTTAAAAGAAATCAGGCCAGATACTCATAAACCTATTCTTGTTTACTTACTCGCTTAAAGTTAAGCATGCCAATCAGTGATTCTGTTTTCAAATCGAAGTCATGCCTAATGTGAGTGCATAAACATACAATGCATACTCCAGCTGCAGATTCTAACATTGTGCAAGAAACAATGTCACAGAGAGCTCTCTGCTTTAGGTTACGTGCTGCACGGCTACAGCTGCTGCTAAGTAAATCAGAATGTGCAATAGAAGAGGGCACGGTCTGAAATGGTGATCTCTTGACTGGGTGGGTACTCGATCAACATTCTCTTTAGAAATGGGTCTTCTGGTTCAAGTTCAGAAATGCTTCAAGACCATATGTATCTCATTAACACATAGCTCACTGCTATTGTTTTTTCCTTTAGCTATAAGTCTGATCCTATGAAGAAAATGATAAACTTACACAACTACAGAGGCACACACACACACACACACACACACACATACATTTAACCTGTTGCTGTACTTCTAAAGTTTTGCCTTGGAAGTTTCATCTGACTCTCAAAACTATAATTTGGTCACAAAACTGAGATTCTGTGACAAAAAGAGCAAAGTTTAAAATTAATACTGCTAAACAAAACATTACAGTTGCAATACATATACACTACTCTTTAGAAAATGCATATCCTGTACATATACCATTATTTCTAGCTGAAACCTACTAAAGAGCCCCTGAAAGGAGACGTTTCTCCTTGGTTATTTTTGGCTGTGTCTCTCTTCATTCTTAATGTAAGAAGTTGAGAGGTTTGCATGCCTACTGCTGTAGTGTGTCCTACTGAAAAGGTATGAAGTATTACTCAGGGGGAATGTCCTAGGGGTCCTATATCTATTTGTTTATACATTTGTTAATCTAATAAACCCACTTCATGCAAGTGTCCCATCACAAGGGGCAACCCAGAAGCAATGGTAAAATGACTTGTTCAAAGTAACACAGCATGCAAGTGGAGGGTGAAGGAGTCAAACCCTGTACCCTGGGTACAGAAAGCATTACAGTATCAGCTCAGAAATCTTAATTCTCTAACCTGTCACTCTACTACACTTCTTTACACAAATCACTGCACATTCAGTGTTACACACTCAATGTCATAATCAAGAAAAAGCAGTCTGTGCAAAGAAATATAAAAGGACCATTTTTGCCACCTGGTAGGCCCACTTACTTGTCTTCTGGAGAAGTTGTACTCATAGGCATATCATCCTATGTACTAAGTACATTACAACACTCCCCCATTTAGTTAGCTACAACTATGTACCACAAGACACAATCATATGACATTTGGAGTGGCTAGAATGTCAAAATGCCATAAAAATATTCATCATGTATTCACCAACAACCCACTTATACTATTCTCTCACTTGATAAAGTCTCAGTCAGGGACATTAGAGCAACATGAAGCTTCACCCCTAAATAGTGTTTGAATTCACCAAAACTGAAGGTAATGCTTAAATAAAATATTCTTCCCTTGCAATCTTCCACCACCTTTATGCACATGGTTATTTCAATATCTGCTTGTCCATGGTTTAAGGTGTCCTTTAGTATATACCCCAAAAAAATCAAACCCCATCACCCTGTCACTAAGCAATGAGCACCAAATCATCTTCCCCTTTCTCAGAATCAGTCACTATCTTCAACTGTTAACTTCTTTAGTAGTTACTTTTAACTTGCAAACCAAAATGGTGCCTGCACTACACTCACTGTTCATGGAGTCTCCACTCCTCCAAGGCTGGAATGCTTAGGGCATTGTTTATTATGCTCCAGTCATACTTGTCTTTTGATTCGATAAACTGTAACATAATGTATGTATAAACTATGCATCTGCCAAGCACTATATGCATCACACATAGTTTAAAATGCTAAAAGGCTTTTCTCCAGATGCCAATGAAAATGGACACTGTGTAGTTGCACTTTCCTAGTTATCAAAACAAAATAAACAAGCGAAAAACCTGATAACCCACCAGTTTATTTAATTTTCTTCTATCCAGTGTAAGAGTTGTCTCATGTTCTACATTTCTCTTCTGCTAACTCTTCTGTCTGTAAGGTGCGGGGTGTGGTATGTACAAGATACCAAAAAAATAAATAAATGTACATAAATGAGAAGGAGGTGGAATAGGTTTCTTTGGAGATGTCTTTTGCAGTCACTGCATAAATCATAATATAATATGGTTAAATACAGCATATATAAAATGAATTTTACTCTGGCATAAATGTTAGCAAACTTCATTGTTACATTGTCAGTCTGTCTATAAAGTACTGCTTCCTTCAGTGTTCTGTTGACTAGGGAATGCACTATTTCACTGATTATACAGCAACATTTACTTACTTTTACTGCTTTGATTGTTCTAGTGACAACTGAAGGTGCTGCCTCTCAATGTTTTGATCACTACTGTATGTAACTTTTCATTTACTGCACCACAATGTCTTCACTTGGGCAGTTCTGGATGCTATTTTACTATTTTTAATTTTCTAATAATACCTAAATGTACTACATCACGGATTGTACTGCAACTTTCTTATTGTACTGTCTTGGGTTGCATCTGAAAATGGTTCATGGACCAGTTGACGTTATCCAGTAAGTTAACCTAAAATAAAATACATATGCATATAAATACAAATTATAAAATTCAGAACAGACATGCTTTCCACCAAGCAGCCAATAACACCAGGACACAATAAGCACATTTTATAAACAAATGACTAGAAGATTTACAATGCTGTTATGCCCTAACCAAAAAGAAAAGGAAAACGCATTTTCAGAGGAAAATGGTGTGATGAGACAAGTGACATTGCTGCCTCATTGTATGTCATTTTGTTAATAATGAAAGTAGTAATCTAGAATTGTTTAGATACATACGCTAAATTGAAACTTTTGTTTGCCTTATTCTACTGACGTTTTCATCTGGATTTGTGTTTATTACACGTTTGAGATTGATTTGCTTTTTAGTTAATAATGAAGGGCTAACACCTAAAAGCAAAATATGGTACACAAAAGGGAAACGGTCCAACATACAGGGGACAAATTACAAATGAAAAGTAAATAATTACCAAAATGCAGTGCATGCAGGTATGCTATATACTCAGCATGTTCTCCAGAACTCCTACTAACACTTGTTTTTTGGCAAGTTTCATCCCACAGCTCTAAATGGCCAACACATTGTGGCTTATGCTGACATAGGTCAACTACTGCATACAGGCTAGAAGACTGGTCCAATCATACATGAAAATTAGAGGAAAAAAACAGTAATGGTCACTGCAGTCCTGTTTTGGTACAAAGCTAGTAAGAAGTAAACCCTCTCATCTTGAGTTCAAAAGCATCCACTTTTTTTTTATTTTGGTTTAAAGTGTCTTTTTGATAACCCCCCCCCCCCAAAAAAAAAAAAAAAAAACAAACCACATCCACTTTTTAAAACGTTAATACATATAATAAAAGTTCCACTTTCTTAGCCTGGCTCCATGGCATACAGGGAAAAAGCCCTGACTATGACCTAGAAAACCAGAGGCCAAATAGCTTTGGCGCTAGAGAAATTGGGCAGGGGTGGGTGGGAATGAGTGATTGAAACCAACTGATCTATCCTAGGGGAAGGAGTAGTGGTTCTGGTCCAGAGCCTGCTACTAGCAAACACAGCCTTAACTGGGGACATGGACTTGGCTGTACAATGCTAGTGACAACAGCCTTCAGCAGTGTGTGGTAGGAACATGCACATGGAAAGTGAGGGCACTACAACCAATAGGGCTCATATTAGGCTGTTGATCTTGTGGATCATTTGTAACCTAGCCAACGATCCCATCAATTTACCAAGACATGAATTACTACCAGAATATGACTTAGTTTAAGCCCCTTTAGATAAGGGCTATGGTGCCAATCCAGGGGTTGTGTTAATAACTGCCCATCCAGGATATAAATATAAAAGGGTCATGAAGTTAACAGTTGGTAGGAAACAAAAAAAAATGTGAAAGCACTTTAAAGTAGTCAGTGTAACTCAAGGAGGACACATCCTTGATATTTTTAAGTACTTCAGTTTTTCAAACAGAACCATACACATAGCAAAATGTAACATAGTCAATTATTAGCCTGATAAAAAGTAAATTGAGGCAACAGCTTCCGTGGATGTAGAAGGCATGCTCCTGATTATTGGCCTGGTTATATAAAAGGATTTCCTAACAGCATGGTGATCAAATGATAGTTCATTGTTAATGAGGATGACCAAGTCCCTAATGACCAAATCAACTTTCAGCAGGGATGTCAACTATGTTATAGAAACAGGACTACCCAACTTTTTCAAAGGTCACAATGCTGCAGTTTTTGGCATTTAGTTACAGGCCACTGTCCAAGCACCGCTTGTTAGCATGAATTAGACCCTCCTGGAGAAGAAAAATTTTTACTATATTTATTGGCATTTTTTTACCAGGAAAGTCTAACCAAGCAATGCCCTTTTTCGGCAGAGGCCTGAGGAGAAAAGCTCCATTATACAAACATCATGGACATCATTTGCATTTTTTCATCATTCAGTCAGTTTCATTCATGAGCAACAGTTCCATTATTCAGACATCCTTAACATCAGTTATATAATTTACAAACAGTTTTGATTAGAAATAACAGTTACATTGGTTGTATATGAATATTTATTTTAATACAGGGAGGTATATGCAGTGAGGGTGACAGCTTGAGTGTGGGTCTTTGGACTTGTCAGAGGGCTGGCAATGGTGTGGGAGTGCTGAGATTTTTAATGGGCTTTTAAGGCTGCAAGAGAGAGTCAATGATATCATCATCCTTCTTCTGTGCGCCCACAGACTATCAGTTGAGATGACCAATAACACGGGACTGGTGAGTCATTTAGGGTGCAGCTGGCTGCATTGAACTTGATGACCTATGAATGGTTGCGTAAAGGAGACTTCATACATGTCTAAGTATGGCCTCCTCCACACATCTTCAGTCCAAGATAGTGGCCATGATGGTGCTACCAAAGGGAAAAATGCACTCAAATACTAATTGGAGAAGGGCTGATGGTCAGCAGGTGGGGAGGGTAAGGGCATTCATGAGACAGAGAGAAAAAAAAGGTCCATATGATTAATTCCATTGTCTATCAGTAGCAGATCATTTGACAAACACAGTGTAAAATGTCTAACTTTATGAGCTCTCATAGTGACACAGCAATTAGATTTTCAAGTGATCTAACAGAGTCCTAAGGCTGGAGACATACTTCTGAGCAAGTCAAAGGACAGGAAGGCTCAACACCTGAAGAGCATCTCTTCTGTTCTCTGAAGAAGAGCTGGGAGTAGGACAGATATGTCACAAGTTTCTTGGGAAAACAGGGTGCAGGTATGAAGGTGGCTTTGTTCATTCCTTGTATTCTGGGCAATAGTTATGCATACAAAACTTCCTCTTAAAACTAGTGGTCTTGGAATAAAGTGAAAAATGGTTTTAGATCATGTGTCTCCACTTTTGCTTGATTTCTGCAGGCATGCATTTCCCACATTAGAGAGAATGAAAGAAACTTCAACACTATGTGCCTTTCTGCAAAACACAAAATAGTGAAACGCCACTAACATGCTGGCATACAAGAAGGGAACCTAGCTATACCACTTTTAAACCAGATCTAAACACTAATTTCAGAACCAGCTAAGGAGGCAAGATCTAGCAACCTCAGCTTCATTTTGCTTGGGGGGGGGGGTAGCATGAGTGAATCAGATGATGCCTGAATGCCATCTTTCTGGAAACCAGGCAATATAGTAATATGTTGGGGACTGCTTATCCACATGCCACATCATTTTCACAGCTCCATCTAGTTCTTGCCTCCACACTCCATGACAGTACCATGAAAAAGCATATATCACCATTACAGATGACGGATAACGGAACATTTCTTTAGGTTTCCCATCCTCATTTTCTTCAGGTGTTAATAAATACTGGATCCTGTTAATTTTCCTGTGGTGGTCGTGCTCTGTTCTACATTCATTCTGTTTCTTCGTTTGGACTACAACCTTTGGACGGTTGCTGTATTTCTTTTTTGCTACATTTTCTTCAGATATTGTAGGACTGTTCTTTGTGCTTCTTGGGTTTTTATGAGATTTACTTTGAACAACAACCTAATTTTCTTCCTTTCTAACTTCTCATTACTAGAGAATTGGGTAAACTTGGAAGCAGCAGAAAGGGCCATGGCAGTATTATAAAGACCTTCCAAAGTAGTCAGTGTCACTTCCCTCCCTTGGAGGTCACTTATTAGATTTTAGAAGGCTGTTTCAAACAGGAAATTTCTCCACAAAAGAGGCACTAAAGATAACATGACAAAGCTCATCATTATGACAGTACAGTATATGACAAAACCATTACTAGCACATGCACATTACTGAGTCGGGTGCACTACTTATAACATCAGCACACTACAAATCACAGTAGGCTAATTGGAAACCCTTTGCTTAGGAGGGGTAAATGACTCCAACAGTTCTTTCTGGAATCCAGCTTCATTCAGGGCCATTTAAATACTAAACCATGGCGGAGCCTAGATGGCCAACTGAAGGAGTAAATTTTGAGAGCTCCATAAACTGGTATAATAATATAAGAAAACGTTACTATTTTCAAGTTTAAAACATCAGAAATCTATAGATAAACTACTAAACTACATAAATATCAATTTTGGTGGAGAAATACAAAAAATGTCCTGTCAAGTAAGTAACTTGGAGGTACATTGAGTCACTGAATATGAACAATTCAAGGAATTCTCATCCAGATGCTGCTTTGAAAAAAGAACTGCAATTGATGACATCTACCTTACAGGAACAATCTTTGAAGATGGATGGCTTTAAAAATGACTTAGAAAACCTCAAATTAAATTCTCAAAAACAGATATACTCTTAAAAGAACTATTACAGCAACACAAAAATAACAAATAAGAGACTTCCCTAAATGACATTGAAGGGAGACTCAAAGAGGACGAATTCCAAAAAGAATTTCTGCTTAAATACAACATGTGGCTGCTTAACAAAACAGATGACTTAGAAAACAGGAAAGGAGAAACAACATAAGGATCTTCGGTCTGCCTGAAAACTCTGAAGGAGAAGACATTATTTCATTTTTAACAACCTGGATTCCTGAATTTTTAGACTTGAAAGAGGGACTTTCATTTGAATTCAAAGGGTGCACACAGCACCAAGGAAACCCACTTCTAACTCAACAAATACTCCACCTAGATCCATAGTTATAAAATTTCTTTCATTTCTGGACAAGGAACTAATTAAAATCTGCTTGGAAAAAAAATCACCCTTAAAATACAATCAAAGCCTGATAAGTTTTGACAATGATTATTCTTCCAGAATACTAAAACAAAGGCCAATAATAAAACGGTTGAAAGGACACAACGCTAAAGCACAGCTGACCTTTCCAGCCAAAATAAAAATACTTTTTGCCAATGAGATGAGAACCTTTAATGACTTAGGAGAAGCTACTATATTCATCAAAAACAAAAACATAGCGTCTATCTCAGAAAAAATGGAATGGATGGCCCCTACGCTTAAAAGAATAAAATAAACAAATCCTTGGACTGATGCTAGAAAGAAGAAACAAAAAAAATGATTCCAAGACAGCTGTCCCAAAAAATAACTCTTACAACTACATCACTTGTCATCTATTTAAAAAAAAGGAGGGTTTCTTAAACAACTAAGAAACAGTAATGATTTATTCAGAATGTTCAGAGAGTCCAATAATACTTCACAAACAAAGATAGGTCACGATGGGTTACTATTTACATTATATATAAGCCAAACAAAGCAACATATAAAACAAAAGTAGAAGTTTCTATTCCCCTACTTGAACTCAATGAATACTTATCTTGTTCATTTTTCATTGATTTTACTTATAATAATTTAAGTAATTAACTAATTCAACAAGGTACCATTCATCAGAGTTCAGACTCAAATGTAACAAATTAACATCATATATAATAGCAGTAACAGTAGAGTGTTTTGAAAAAAAATGCTGTCATGGAGACTAATGCCGTCTTCAGTTAAAGTATGATTTAGAAATGTCATGTATATCCTGGTTAAATAATAGTATCAAGCTCTTAGTATAAATGTCATCATTATTCTGTCTAAATATAATTAATATCAATTATGGCTCACAGCTACAAGTGCTGTTTGATTAATCCTGATATGGTGTCTGTGGATGCAGCTGTGTCTGGCAGCTACTACAAATGTCATTATTATTCTGTCTAATCATAGTTACTATCAATTAAGGCAGGTATCATAGCTTTGAGTGCTGTTTGATTAAGCCTGGCATGGTGTCTCTGGATGCAGCTGTGTCTGGCAGCTGTTGTATGTTGCCGTTTTCATCTCCTGGAAGCTGTGAGTTGTGGCTTGTGATCGAGGTTTACTGATGCTTGTGTATTAGGAAGAGACACTTGGAGTTTAAGCCTCGATCCAGGGTAAGGGGGTGGATAAAACTGTGATTTGGGATATTTTGGAAGAGAATAGTTTGTTTAAACATCCACTGAGTGAGAGGTGGGAAGGCTGGAAGAATGTGTTCTCTTGTTGTGGCGGCTTAATGGGAGTTTTTTTTGTTTTTTTTTTTTTTTTGCTCTGTTTGCCCTCCGTTCTTTTCCTGGCTGCTGCCTCACTGAAATGGAGGGAATTTAGTCTTGAAGCTGCAGTGAAGTGAAGCTTTGCTTCAGACGCATCGTGAACCTCTGGTATGCAGTACACAGACACACTAACAGAAACAAATGCTCCCAGGTTGCTCTGGTAATGGAGACAGAGTGATGATAATGCTTAACGGCTCTGAGAAGCCTCCGAGATGATTCTCGGCAATGAAGTTTTTGTTTAAAAAAAATATATATATATATATATATATATATATATATATACATATACATATATATATATATATATATATATATATATATATATATATACACACACACACACACACACACACACACACATATATATATATATATATATATAATAAAAGGGCTGTTTTAAACCACATGTACACATATTGAAGGTCTCCCATCACTTCGTTTAGCTCATTAAGTTGATTCTTGATAAAAAAATAAATAAATAAATAATAAGCACAATTTTACATTTAAAATGTATTTTGGTCCAAACACATTATGGACTTGCACAAGAGTGGAAGTCTAAGTTACTGTGAAAGACTAACAACAACTGGTCTTGTGCAGTACCGTCTGTGAGGTAAGCCTGCTTGGACTTTGGGCATATGGGGATGGCTGATTCTAGGGGTGTTTGGGGTTGACGGGAAGTGCTAGAGAGTCATCAGATTTCCTTTGTGGAAATATCTGTGGGAATGAAAGGTGTGTTGAGTGATTCACTGGCAGAGTGGCCACTGCATGGAACAGGCTGATAAAATGGAACAGGACAAATACTGGTTTGGATATTTTAATAACAGCCTGGAAACACACCACATGAACTAGTGAATGGTATTCTGGCAAAACTGGATGGGCATCGTTGCCCGTTCTTGAAGTACTGATATGTGTGTATGTAAGGATGGAAATATGCTTATAACAAATAAGAAACTAGAAGGGTCTCATAATTTAAAGTCTATAGGCTGTATAAATATACTTGGAAGGAGCTAATAATACGAATAAGCATTACAGCTTTTGGTCTCTCAAATAACCAAGCAACAGCTAACAAAAAAAACACACAATAGTTATATAATGTATGATTTTAGTAAATCTAGACAAAATATATAATCATCATATAAGATGAAGCATTCTGCTGAATTTAGATATTAAAGACAGGATTTAATAACATGGGCTTGTGTATAATAACACTACTGTCTTAACTTGTCATAAATGACATACACCACATTGAACATCAAGGGGAAGCATGATGATTTTCTCATATAAGTAAATGTGCATAACAGGTCATACAATTGCTTTAACATGAATTGTGGTTTTATAACCCTTCTTTTACCATATATAATACTTAAGCGGTTGCCAAGGTAAATAATGTTTTATACATGACTTCAAACTGACAAAAGTTGTTCAAGAGAAACAACAGAAGCCTGAACTTGAAATGCCACAGAATGTAACAATCATATTCTGAACAAATAGTATTAAATTGACAATCACTCAGTTTAACCTTTGCTGAATATACAAAATAGAATGTTACCATTTAAATCTAAAAACTTTCAGTATATGCCATAAAATGGCAATTTATAAATATGGAAATGGAATTTGTAATCACTAATTACAATACGTGAATTTGTTGTTTTTAACCTATAACTTCACTCATTTTAGAATAAGAAATGACAGATATGAAAATCCTTATGTGTAGGAAATGGGGGGAAGAGGGATGCACTGATAATTAAAATGCACTAACTTTCATCAATGTTTACATAAAACAAACCTGATGCTTTAAGTAAGTTAGCAACAAACAAAGTGATTACTTATATGTTGGCAACAATGAAATATAACTTCTGATATATCCAGTAAAATACATTATATTATAAACATTAGGTATAAATATCATTACCGTCTATTTATATTAAGTAATACGTTTTGAAAGACTTCATCAATAAGGGTGAATATGTTAAATAACTGTGTGTTATAATCTTTTACTGAGGTTTTATATATGATGCATCTTACTTTACTATGACTGAATTGCTTGTCATCTCTCTTTCATGTAAATATTAATTGCTTATACAATAAGCAGACATTTATATTGTATCAGAATTCTGTCTAATCTACAACAGTACTATATCTGTTCAAAATAATATAAATATTGCTTGTTCCTATTACAAATATTCTCCATATGATAATTCAATTTATGGAGCTTGGATGTTCTGGATTGTCAAGGTATGAGTGATAATCTGATGGACTTGGGTTTATCCATCAGATTAGGAATGATTTTCAGTCCCTGGCTAGTGTGGATCTTAGTTTTGTTAACTGTTGTTAATTTAAACTTATTTCACAAAAACATTTTAGTATGCCTGACCAAAACATTACTTTATTGGTAAACACTCAAAGTATAAAACTGATAATTTCCTTTAAAAGCTCAAACATATACTTTATAGTTATCTAGAGGAAAATGTTTCATGGTCAGAATAAAGCATAGAATATATTGTCTAAATAATCTAAGATGGATTTAACTTTATCTTTAAATACCAGTGGCTTAAACAATCCTAGCAAGAGACCAAATCTACTGAAATATTTAAAAGTGAACAAAGCACAAATTGTCTTCCTTCAAGAAACTTGTTTCAAAACAAATGGCAATTACAAATGGAATCCTAAGGAATATATGATATTGGTGCAATCCACTTATAAGACGAAGACAAAAGGGGTAACAATTTTATGGAAAACAAATGTGATTAACCCAGAAATCATTTATAAATATGAAGATAAAGAAGGCCTTATGTCATTAGTAATAATTAAATATAATAACAGAATACGGACCCTAGCCAATCTAAACTGGTTCACAGGCATTAGAACAGGAACTGTTAAAAAAACCCTTAGATTTCATTTATAAAGGTAACTTAATATTAGGAGGAGATTCTAACTGTATGTTTGATATTTCTGAAACTACAAATAAAAGACTATTGCATACATCTGCTGTATCAAAAGCTTTAAACAAGTAGGTAGAATCATTTCATCTTGTAGATACTTTCAAATTTAAAGATAAATCTTTGTTTTCCCATCAAGATCACAGATATGGTAATCAAACTAGAATAGATAAAATATTTGCTGCCCATGACTTACACTCTAAAATCATTAATTTCTCAATCACTCCCTGCCCCTTTTCAGACCCAATTCATGTATACTAAAACTTCAAAATGGGTATAAACCATTAATCTTAACTCCAGAATTCCAGCATATATAACCTAAATTAAAGAGTTCAAACCCTGGTTATTATCTGAATTACAGTTCTTCTTAGATATTAATTACACCACAGAGATAAATAAAATAATGATATGGCACTCATTAAAAGCTTACATCTATGTTAAAACCCTAACTTGGTATAAAAAAATAAGAGAATGGGATTTTGAATTATTAGCTCTACAATCCAAACTTTTGTCAGTAAAAGCTGAAAAAAATCAAAATCATTTGGAGATGAAAAAGAAAGTAGAAGTACTAAACAATAAATACAACAAAACTCTAACACATAAAAATAGTTTAGATTTAGAAAAACTAAAAATTAAAACCTTGGCTTCTTCTCCCAAATATCTACATAATTTATCCACAAGAATCAAAATACAATCAAAAGCTAATAACATTAAAAGTATCTTCCATGAAAAGTAAGGGGAAAAAATGTCTCGTATATAGGTGACATTCTTGATGCCTATAGAAAGCACTATATGGAACATTTCCAAAAAGAAAATTGATCAATTAAATCTAGATGAAAAATGTTCTAATATAAAAAAATACCAGAAAAATTAAAACTAGATCTCCAAGCACCCATATCTACAAAGAAATTACAGATACAATTAAAGAGGGTAAAAATAATAAAGCTCCAGATATATATGGCATAATTATGTAACTATATAAACTTTTTCCTTCAAAGATACTATCCCACTTCCATAAAACTCTATTAGAAATTCAGTCACAAGATTTAATACCACCCTCTTTGAGATATTCCTTAATCACAACAATCCTAAAGGAAAACAAATCTCCAAACCTCTGTACCTCATATAGACCTATATCATTATTAAAAAATGACTATAAGATATTTAAGACAATATTAACTAACAGAATGAAAATATCACTATCCAAAACAATAAATAATGATCAAACTGGATTTATATATCATAGACACACACATGACAAAATTAAAAGGATAATTTATCTTATAGATTATGTTAATAAAGAAAATAAAGAAACACTCATAATTGGCTTAGATATAGAGAAAGCCTTTGATTCCCTAAACTGGGACTACTTATACAAAATCCTACTGCTATTTGAATTTCCTGCATCCTTTGTTCATCTCCTAAAGAATATATATACAAATAATTTAGCGTATGTCAAGTTAGGACCTTTTACCTCTGAATCTATATATATATATATATATATATATATATATATATATATAAAAAACAAAAGGCACTAAACAAAGACGTCCCATGTCACAGATTCTATTTGCTCTGGCTATTGAAATATTGGCAGATTCTATTTGTAACAATATAAAAATCAAAGGAATAGATGTTTATGAACAATACAATTCTAAAGTAATGCTATTTGCCAATGATATATTACTAACATTATCTAATGCAAAAGAAACATTAGAAGAATTAAATATATTAATTGGAAAATTTCACTTGACTTCAAGACTCCATTTCAATAAATCAAAATCAATGTTTTTTATTTTTAAATAAAAAAAAAGAACTGCAGACTAAAGGGGATCACATCATAGGGAAACAAGAATCTACTTTGAAAAATATCTAGAAATTGAGTTATGGAAGGACAATAATGAATTAGTCTCAAAAAACTACAATAACCATTAATACAATTAAAATCTCTGTGGAAAAGTGGAACAAAATAATATTAACATTTGAAGATAGACTACAGTTAATAAAAATGGTTTTACTGCCCAAGATCCTACATATAGCCTTGGCAATACAACTGTTACCAGAAAGGAATATACTTTAAGAAATAAATTCATGCCTAATAAAATTTTTATGGTTTCCCAAAAGAAACAGAATAGCTTTAATACATCGTATCAGACCATGGAAACAGGGAGGATTAAACTTTCCTGATATAGAAACATATATAAAAGCATCAATATCTTAAATAATCTCAGATTGGATAAGTCCAAATTACTCTGCAAATTGGAAAGAATTACTAACTGTAATATCAATAAATGAATTTGATTTACAAAAGAAATTACGAAAATTATTAATGCAAATATAGATTTAAAAATCTGGTTTGACCTTTTAACACCATTTACAGTCGCAAAGAACTTTCCCCATAAAATATATAGAGAAATTAATTCCCGGGAACAGAAAGGGTTTGTTGGCTCCAATGCATCAAACAATTTTAGTTATGCAATGTATATGTAATAAAAACAACATACAAAATTCCATAACAGGACTGGCTAACTTTACAGAGTATTCTGTCATATTTGCAAGATTTAAGCAGAATAATTAACAATTCTTAATTTAAAGAAATACCTAACTTTACGAAATACATATATGAAATCATATATACTGACTTTGACATGGGACAGTATTTCAAAATTTTACAAAATAATGAAAAACTATAAAACATCACCAAAACCTCATATTGGAAATATATAACAAAAGGACTCTCGATACAGTTAACTGAAGATATTAAAACAAATATCTTATTATCGATAAAATATACATCCTTTACACAATACTCAGAAGTTTTTCATTGGAAATGCTTGCACAGAGCATTCTTAACCCCAGACAGAATCAATAAAATTAGTTCTTCCATAAAAGGAATATGTTGGAGATGTGAGCAAGTACACAATGCAGATTGGAACCACATTTTCTTTGACTGTACTAAAATTAAGCCATTTTGGAATGGTATTAACTTTCTACAAGCTTTATTTAATGAATCATTTTATTTAACTAAAGCTCTTTTATTATTAAATGCGAACAACGGTCCTCATTTGAACAGGTCAAACATGTATCTAGTATGGATTATACTTGCAATTTCAAGGAAGTGTATAACAAGAAGATGAAACACAATACCAACTTTGGAAGACTTCTACAGCCTACTGAAGACCACAGCACTACTGGAAATTAAAATTAAAGAACTAAGAATGTATCCAAAGCCATTTATCAACAACACTTGAGGAAAAGTCTTATCGTTGAGTGACACCATACAATAATTGATCAGACACTCTGGTAATGGATTGGACATACTTATAGAGTACCTGTATACATTAAGATCTGTTATAGTGTCAGGCTAATGTAAATAGTGTACATAGTTATTTAAGATGTTATGTATAAATACTATGGAACTTTATTCAAATGTATTTGAAAAATAAAAAAAAATGTTGAGAAAAAAAATACTAAACCATGATTATAAAGTACTTCTGTCTAGAATGGCAAATGTGATGCTAAAATTGATAGATAATGGTTTTGTGGAGGGGAAGCAAACATTTGACAGCATTAAATGAATACTGATGATCCAGAGGGAAGTAGAATGTAAGAAAATAGCACTGCTGCTGTTGGGTCTTGATGCAGAAAAAGCATTTGACAAAGTAAACTGGGACTTTAAAAGCAGAACAATGGAAGCATTTGCATTCCCTGATAAAATTACAGGGTTGATTAGGAGGAACATATGAGGGATCAGAGGTGACAAAGTGGGTGGGGTCATCTCTGATAATCTCTGCTTGAGCATAGGAAACAGGCAGGGGTGTCCTCTCTAACCTTTGTTATTTGCATTATATTTAGAATCATTGGGAAAAAAAGGGACTCAGAAATTCAAGGATATAATTGGTAAGGCAGTCAAGAAAAGCTGTCTCTATTTGCAGATGACATTATTTCATACCTATATAAACATACTAAACAACATACAGCAGCTTCATTCAAATTCATTATTATTGACAGAATACAATCACATAGAAATTTCAAGATGGGGTGGCACACAAAATTAAATAACATGGAACAAATGTGGATCACCACACTTGGGGCTCTTTTCAAACCTGGACTTAATTAATACCATGTACATGAAGGATAGTTGCTATGTACTTAAAGGAAAACCAAGGAATAAATCAATATTATCAGGCAACCTATTATTATAACTCTAGACATACAGTTATTTGGTTTACATTTAATAACAATAATGTATTCAAAGAACTATACATTCATCGGTAATAGGTACATTAAAAATTTTGGTCTACAAGTCATTCACGAGGAATATTATAACCCTCAATACAAAATATAAGACCAACAATAATATGCTTTCAGCAAGTAATTAATTATATGAGTATTATTGTGGATATACCCCTTATTTATAATCATCAATACTGGGGTTTTTTTGGAAAAAGTTGTATTAGAATTATTATTTGAGTGGTTATAATCAGATCTTACTACTGTGGGCATTTTACTTTATTTCATTTTGTTGATTTATGTATTAAAATTAAAATCCCCACAAATATAAGCTTTAAAATATTTTTAGAACACTATAAGTTGAATAAGTATGTAAATGTGGTGAATCTATAGGTTTAAGATGTTCATTATGTTCATTTAACATGACTATTTAATAACACAATAAGATGTGTCAGTATTATGGATAACGAAATGAAAATGGGCCATACCACTTTAAGTAGTGGGTATAAAATAAGAACCAGGATGCATCATGGTTTTTGAAATTAAATTTGATTGTTAAGTCACATTGAAAAAGGCTTTTATAGCCGAAACCGGTTTGTGCATTATTAGTAGGTTGTTTTTACAACCTTAATAAATTTAACTTTTATCTGCTGTCATTGAGTGCTGGTCTCTCTTTCTTGGATGAATTATTTCATACCTGACAAAACCAGAAAGGGGCACTACAGTGCTGTGGAATAAATTGAGACAGATTCAAATCATTTCAGGATACAAAATTAATGAAAGCAATAGCGGTAAATTATGTACCTGCGTATGAACTGGTTCAGAAATATCCATACTTATGGAGACATGATAAAATGAAGTATTTAGGAGCATGGTGTGACATGCCCTCTCTGGGCCAGTAATCAAGGAGCGTGAAAATCCTCACCACAGACACTGGAGAGGGACATTCAACTGGAACAAAAACAGATGCACACAGCTTTTCCAGATGCAGCTCTCTGCATCAAGCACAATTTCCCTTAAGAGCACACAGGGAACACACACAGTCTGGGATATGTTTTTTTTTCCTCTGTCTCCCTCCAGGTAATCAACAAGACTCCCCACTGGCACAGCTATACAGTTAAGTCCTTAGCAGGGTATTCAAGCCAAGTCTTCCAGCACCCTTTCTGTGAAACTAGCGCTTCATGTCACTGCTCCAAGCAGCTGACACACATACTCTGAGATCTGATTTTCCCACATGCGCGAGCGAGCGCACACTCACAGGAAACACTGGCACAGATTTACTAGCTATGGCTCCTTCTGCCCAGACTATAAAGTAGTTACTGCCACCAGACTTCTCCAAAGCCAGCTACTCTAAGGCTCTTACAAGGGTACCCAATTATATTGAATGAAATTAATATTAATACAAATGGCACTGTTTGACCAATGCACTAAGGCTTTCAGGAGTGGCCACAGAGTCACCAAATAGATATGAGTACTCTTATAGGTTAAAATATTCTCTAAAGGACCAGCCAAAATGAAAAGTTTAAATATATTTAATAATATCTATTTACAATAAATACCAGAATTGTAATCACATGAAATGTTAAAATAACACAGATGAACAGATTTGCACAGATGCAGAAAGACAGTACTTAACTAATCTCACTATATTCTCCTGACTGATCAAAAGAATTACTATTCCCTGGTCACTTACGAGAACAAGGCAAGATGAAGTAGGTGAGTGGTCTTTGTTTGTCAAGTTACAAAAAACAGACTACCTTCAGACTTCAGTCTCATTTAGTATTAAAACATCATTTTTGTGATGGATTACAGAATGGCATCACACACATCTGGTTATCTGACTGCTGGTTCCCATAATACCTCCTTTCCTTGCAACTGACACAGAATCTCACACATCTGTCAATATTACACACACAGAACATTTCTAAGATCTGTTGCAGCTTCTGGAAGTCATAAAACAAAACATTTTCACTCTTCCCATAGGAGCTAATAAAACATTCTCTGGCACAGATATTTCATCTCTGGTTGCAATCAGAACTGTAAGATACAATCTTTAGGGCCTAAATTAAGTATTTTAATTTCATACTATTTTTCAAAGTTAGCTGGAGCTGAACCTCTTCTCTTCCAGTATCCTCTGTTACAATATTAATTTCAATAAATATAATACAGTCTGACATACAAGTGTATTTCTTTTTCGGTCCAGCAGGACACACTGCTGGTACATTTTTAACACAAGAAGCTTTAGAAATACATTTTTCAAGACAAGCATCTGTACAGATTAGTTTGATACACAGATGACATATAATTCTTTGCAAAACTCCAGATAACTATACTAGCATATGTTACACATCCACTGCCCTACTTCTCCCGGCATAGCTGGCAATACCTCACATCCTCACCCATGGATTAAAAATGATTCTGGTGTCAGTAGCTAAGGATATTAGGAAAGAGACTACGCAAAAGATAATACAAAAACTGAGAAAATGGAAGCGTTGTTATATGGATATGGATAGTAAAATACAAGCAGTTAAAATGTTTTTAGTCCCATTAGTCTTATACACAGGTCAGGCATATATTTTATCAACCATAAGATATGTTGTGGATATCAATTAATAAAGAGCTGTAGGAATATATCTGGGAGGGGAAGACAACAAGAGTCAAGTGGGATAAGCCGATTTTTCCAGTAAAACAGGGCAGACTGGGATTACCCGATTTGAAGGGGTATTTCAGAGCTACACAGTTAAGGTTCCCATACATAGCACAAGCAGAAACTATAATTCAAAGTGGAAAGGAATGATGATGATGAAACAGGGGAAAGCTCAAGAAACAAGGAGAGACTTGGATTTTGGATGCAGTCCTTTAAGGAGAATAACAATAATCATACAGAACATTATATCTATAAAGCAGCAGAAAGTATCCTAAGAACTAAGCCAAAATGGGAATGGAGAAAGGGGATTCTGCCAATAGAGATGACAGCAATTAGGGATATAGACATTAGTAAAAGAAAACAAGGTCCGTTCCTAGTCACAGCATGTAAAATGCACTGGTATTTAAGTTGAGCATTTTTTAATTGGAGCGTTCTGAAGAAGTCTATGTTAAATAGATGAAAGCGCTTAACCTGTATTATTTCGTAACCTGTATTATTTCGTGGTCAATAAAGAGACATTTCGTTAATCCGTTATTGTGCCAGTGCATTTTACATGCTGTGACCAGGAACGGACCTTGTTTTCTTTTACTTTGTTGACTGTTCCGGTGCCTACTAATTTTCTGGATATAGACATTAGGCAAGAGGGGGCTGGAATTTACTGGAGAAAACTAGCAAAGGAACCAAGGTATTGGGAGGAAATAACTAGAGAGGGAATGGGAACAGAATGGGAAGACGCCAAGAATTTATTTGGACTGCAGGTAAGAGATTGCCTTCCCTGTCAAGGGCTGATACAACTCTTACTTTTATATAAATGCAAATTTGCTTATGTCACAAGTGATAATTCAATAAAGGTGTTTAATAAAAAAGTTTACATTTAAAAGTAGACATGACATATTTATCACACTATGAATATCTCCACATTTTGTTAAACAGCGTTTTTTTTTTGGAATGCCAGGTAAGCTAGATTCATCACTTCAGGAGTTTTTCAGTACTGAAAAAGTATACTACCCAGAGACAACATGGATTGCCTGAGGTGGCACTGTACTACATGCGGAGGGGAAAACTACATTCTGGAAATCTATGTACAATTTTTAAAAGACATGGCTACACCCCTGATCATGCATACACAAGGCATGCAAGGATTCATCAAGGAGGCACACAGTACTCTGTTCCATATACATGCATACCCAAAAGCAAGCAAATGACTCAGCACATGCTTTGTTGATAACGTTAATAAAACACAGTCAAACTGTGCAAGAAAATATATACCATTTTAGCATTCATATTTGCTAAAGACACTCTATAAACTTGAACGCAGTATTAGTCTTTTCTTCAAAAAATGCATGAGAAAATATATAACATAGCATCGATATTAGGTAAACACTGAAATAGCATGCAGCATTAGACGTGCCTTAAAATCAATGTCTACTCAGAATTTAAAATATGACTTTATATACTAAAATAATATATGTTATTATAAGCCATCCATACTTAATGCTGCATAAAAATAAGGCAATTCAATACAAAATCATTTATTTTATTCAAAGGCAATGTAAGACGTTTAATACATCAGTTATGAGTAAGCAGATGAATGAAAATAATTCTGCTGATGTACCTGATAAGAGCAGCCAGTCATGCACTGTTTCATACTAGTGAAATCAAATACATGCCCTAGGAAGCAGGCTCAACTTTACAGTTTTGGGGAATTCCCTAACAGACTTATCCACAAAATTAATAAGTTCAGTAGCCTTGGCAACATTTTTTCTCTCCCTCCATGCAGCCAACTTCTCTCCTCTCCTTGTTCACTGAGCCTATGGGACCAACTTCAGCTTCCCTTGGGCTTAACCTGACCAACATCTGGGGTTGTTGAGGAGACTGAGGACACTGGTCAGCATCACAATGTTGTCAGGGAAGGCAGAACTAACCATCTGCCATTCAACAGCAACCTGTTAAACTGTGCAATCACTGCCTCTGGGAAGTGCATCCATGCTTCTGTGCATTAATAGCCTCCCAACCAACTAATGTACAGCCTGCAGCACAGAGCTCATTAAGCTCTTAACGCTGCTACTGCAGTGAACCTAGACAGCCTCCCTCCCCCTGCTATCGGCTAGCCAGCATTGGAAACTAACTGCCATCTTTCTCATCTGGTCTCTCCAGCTCCTGTGCTATGATCAAGGGTACAGGAAGGATTTTATCCCTCTGTGCCATGTGGCTGAATCAGCCTTGGCATCATTAGCAAAATCAGACAGCCACCATCAGGACTAAATGGTGTGAGACATTTCTGCATATGTAATACAACAGGGAGTCCTGTAGGATTAACATCAAGGAGCCCTCTGCAAGATTAATAAAATCATACTCTTAGCAGGATGAAATGAAAGAGGTATTCCCAACCAGATGAATAGAGTCAGAGTTCTCAGCAGACATCTTAAGAGGACCACAGCAGGAATATAAAAGAAAGCCCTAGAAGAAATTAAAAAATCTGACAGCCTATCATGATAAAAAATGTATTTTAATTTACTTAATCTTTGTTAACCAGGTAAGTCCATTGGTCTAGTTGGTCCATAGACTCTTATCAACCATGAGCCAGACCATGCAGGCAAAACAGAATGAAAATATTACATGCAATATTCTCAACCAAAGGGAAGGCAAGACCAGACAAAATGAAAGCATTACAAGCAACAGTACAAAGTGACATTGAAGGTAATGAAAGGAAAGTTAATAGTCTGAGCACACAATACAATCAAAGAGCAAGCTGAAGTAGCTACCAAGCCAAATGCAGTCAACAGTATTAATCTAAAGTTGACAAGTCTTAAAACAGCAGAAGCAATTTTAGAAATAGAACAAACCATATAGCATTTATCGTCAGATGAAATTTTATACATTTAATTTACACCTGGAGTAGTTGTAACAGTTGCTGCAACCATTGCTGAGGAATTACTTGTCTGTGAACGATATGAGGTGCTGGAAACCACGATCTAAGAAGCAGTTATACTTGTTTTTCAAAAACTGCAGACTTTAGTTGGATTAATAGCTTCAACTGGAAGCCAAAACATGAAAAAGAACTAAGTCAGGGATTAAAGTAATCAGGCCACCCCACTGAAGTTAACAGATTAATCCCTTTAGCCTCACTGCTGCAAATCTATCTGTTACACAAACTGGTTATTTTGGCAATTAAAAAAAAAGTCAAGATAAAGTAATATTTGCTGAGTAGGAGCACCATTGAGTAAGGGGTCCTCCATAACTGCAGAATTTGCTGGTACCCTAACTTGGCTATTCTGTAAGGACCACAAGTCATCTGCAATCAAAGACTTAGTTGAGTAAAATTTACATAATGCATGCACAACAAATCCCTTAGCAAAGGACAGATACCTCAGAACAAAAGTTACTTCCTGGTAATGGAAAAACTAAGGAATATGTCTCACAGAATCCATAATGAAAAAAATTTCAGGGCTGATCTGTCCATTTAACAATGTATTTTTGTGTTTCTTCTTCTGATTATTTATTCTGCAAAATGATACTCAGAATTCTTTGGTCCTAGCTAAACCACTGACCCAAGAGAAATGGTCAAGTAGCAGAAGGTTAGGCTTAAAGCCTGGGATTGCCAATGATGAAGGAGCCACCAAGAGAGGTAACAGTAAAGGCAACACTAGCCTATTACACAAAGTGTTGACCATTTGTACAGAACTACAGCTGGAATACCATCAATGAAGTAACCATCAGACAAGTGTTATCCTCTAAACACTGCTCTCTTTTAGCTGAAATCCAGTAACAAATTTTACCTTTTCAGAGGAGTCCCATTCCAGTCACGAAGCTATTAACAAGAACACAATGCTAAAATAATCACTGTAATTACAGATTCTTGAACATCCAAAAACATACTCAATCCACAATAATTTAGATGCAAATTCATCTATAATGGTACAATTTTTCAATAACCGTCAAATTACAAATGAAGCCACCTTTGAGAAACCCAGCTTATTAACATACAAATAAATCAAAGCAGAAATTAACTATACATATAACAGCATAAAAAGAAAAACAAATCAAACGTGTCATAAAAGCAGCATTAAATGTATTTGCTCAAAAATACTTTATCAAGCTAAAAAGTTTTGAAAGACAAACTAACTTGATATTAATGTAAGCTGAATGTAAGCTGATTACAGTAATAAAAAGGAAGCAACAGACACCATATTCTCTTGTATTACCAGTTTAGTCGTTGTACCCAATTTATATTAAATAATCATAACGATTCATTACATATACGCCAAAGTAACCTTCTAAAGACATGTCTGCACCAAAAATGTTTCCTTGCAATCGTACTTTCACATCCCTCTACCTTTTCAATAGGGGTCCAAATTGACAGGTGTTAAGTCAGCAATCAAAGGAAAGTAGTGTTGCTGAAAATGAATTTATTCTCAAGTCCTGGTGAGTACCTTCACGAGGTGCACCCTGTTTTTTCACAAAATCTCACCAAGACGACACTGATATATATAGACTGTATTTCATATAGCATGCATAACGGACAGACATAGATCAAAAATGAAAAAAAGGTAGCTGGGTGCACTGGTACCAGGACTGGAAAAATATTACAATGTAGAGTCCTTAAACTACGGAAACATTCCTACAATGGGGCTAGGCTAGGCCCAGGAAGACGATAGCCCCCCTGTTGTAGAAGGAAGCAGCAGTCCACAAAAATCACAAAAAATGATAGGCCAAAGAAGAGCCATAAAAACGACAGAGTGGACTATTGAGGATAAGAAAGAAACTATGTATTGTTACTATTATGCAAAATGTCAGAATTTCCAGACACAAGATATACAAAAGGATTAAAAGAAATTAGAGGAAAGAAAAATATTTTCACAAGAAAAACTGTCAGCAGCTTCAAATGAAAATTGATCATTAATACAACAAATTTAGGAAAAACATTATACAGACGAAGAAACTTTTTGGAAAAAGAAGCATCTGAGGAAGTTCAAAAATATAAACAACAAAACCTACAGATTTTTTCAAAAGTATAAAAAAGAAATATGGACATAGGAAAGAAAGAGACATTTCATATGGTGCAATATTTATGTAAAGTCAAAAGCCAAATTAATCAATACAAAAAGGTAGCCCCAAAGATATTCAAAGAGAAATACAGGCAAATGCATCCAGATATGGAAAATGTTGCAATAAAGAAAATAATATTACAAAGAGGAAATGTAGAAAATAAGATTAATATAGTAGAAGTTAAAAAAATAGAAGCTGACGTTATGGAATACCTGCAAAGTAAAGGATTTGGTGTAGAAGGTCTGACAGGTTACATCACAGCATGATGAAACGAGTCCCCAAAGTAACAAGAAACAGAAAGATCAGGAGACATCTGAAGAAAAGGACGTGGGAAAGAAAACCAGATTTAATAGGGTGTAATATTTACGCAAAGGAGAAAGCAAAATTAATCAATACAAAAAGAGTAGCACCAAAGATATTTGAAGAGAAATACAGGCAAAGGAATCTGGACATGGAAAACTTTACAATACAAAAACTAAGATGACAGAGGAAAAGTCGAAGAGAGGATTAGTAATGGAGAAGTTAAAGAAATAGAAACTGAGGTTAGTACCTGCAAAGTGACGGATTCAGTGTACAAAATCTAACTCAGAAAGCACCACAGCAGGATAGAGCAATAGACATCCAAATTAAGGACAAACCAGTGGAATGGAGAGCAAATGGGCAGTTGCCATATGAAGTAAAAACAAAAGCAAAGCCACTGGTAAATCCAGTGAAAATAAATCCAAAAAATCCAAAACAGAAAATCCACTGGAACTAAAAAGCACAATAACAATTTTGTTTATTCAAAATGCAACTTCACAGTTTCACTGAAACAGCTTCATCAGGCATAAAACTAAAAACCTCTTTACCCAATTTATGTAGTACAAAATCACATGATTCATTAAACCATTTGCTGCAGACATTGTAATTGAGGATTTAAAGAAACACAATGAAAAAAGAAATTGAGCAATTATATGCTGATCTTATATTGGACATTGAATTAAATCAGGACTCCCGTCTATTAAGTGAGACAATTGATTGTATAATGTCTTTTGAGGCTAAGCTAATAGCTACAAAGAAAAAGAAGGGACTATAATGATTTTAAAACAGGGTACATTTTTAAATGGCACAATCACAGACTTACCAGAGCCTTCACTTTTGTTTTTACTTTTTACTTTTTCATAGTGAAGCCTATGGACATGACTAGCACAATACCTCTACCTTCCACCAGTGATCTTCCTCTGAAGGGACTGCTAAATGTTACAGAACTGATCAATATTAATGGGAACCCTTTGCCTTCTATCTTTACTGAGAGTGTGACTGGAGACACTGAAGGTAATGACACCCAGGGTTACACCATTAAAACTGAGATGTCTGAGCGTAAAATGTCAGCATTAAAATGACTGCAGTGGCAACGTTTGAGTTTTGACACATATTTGAAGTATAAACTTGTCCCTAGAGGCGTTTGAATATTAAAAATGCCAATGTAAGGCTCAAAACAGCCACAGCTGTTAAAGCATTGCCAAAATCATAACTTAACTTGTTCACTGCAGTACAAAGGGACCTGGAGACCCAAGTTGATAGCAATCTCTCATTTGACAACCACGTGGCCAAAGTGGTTAGAAAAACATTTTATATAGCCCACCTAATCATGAAGGGATTCACATCTAGATAAGGGGAGGTCATCGTGCCTCTTTACTCATCCCTCATCAGGCCCATAATTGAGTACAATGCCCCTTTTGGGATGTACCTTACTAGACAGCTGCAGCAACTGGAAAGACCCCAAAAGTACCTCACCAAGAGGATCAAAGGGCTCAAACAGATGCCATATGCTGCCCAGTTAAAGAAACTCCAGCTCTACTCAGTGGCATACCGCCTGCTCAGAGGCGATCTGTGCCTGACGTATAAAGCCATGTCCAACCCGGAACATGCTGCACCTCAGAAAATCCAAATCCCATCGAGCTACGCGCTCGAGAGACTTCAACCTCAGCACTGAAATAAATAGGACATGCTGGAGGGACAGATTCATAACCCAGAGGCTCCCTTCACTCTGGAATAAAATCCCAGTCCAGGTTAGGCAGAGTCCCTCATTGACTCTCTTCAAGAGGAATCTTGATGAGTGGATGGGAGATAGTAGGTTTACCCCGGGTATCACTTCTGTGTCACTGTTAGACAGAGGCACAGTATACTAACCTCGAAAAAGGGCATAGCAAAATTAATTTAAAATGGGTGGCGAAAGCCAAACACACTCTGGCTATACTTATAAATGCCCTAGGGCAGATAGCCTAGTATGAACCTATGAACCTATGAATAGCTTTTTTCAATCTGTTGAATCTGCGCTGAAAAAAGAAATTGAGCAATTGTATGCTGATCTTATATCGGACATAGAATTAAATCAGCATCCTCGTCTATCAAGTGAGACAACTGATCGTATAAAGTCCTTTGAGGCTAAGCTAACAGCTACAAAGAAAAAGAAGCTTCAAAGGGAGTATAATGATTTTAAAACAGGGCACATTTTTATGTGGCTCAATCACAGACTTGAGTCTTCAACACGTGATAAACGACGCGTAACACAGGAAGAAGCTGCTACTATGGAGATGCCGAAACTGCCTGCACATACAGAATCTTTGCCGGACGTTACTGACTCATAGTATCTGCGCTTGACCCTATGATTCCTTTGGATTTTCCCCAGCTGCAGAAATTGCCACTACCATTCATTCAGCAGAAAAAGAGGAAGTCGTTCAACAGTGGACAACAGGGAAAGAAAACGGTATATCGCTAAAATAACAACCTCTCCAAATGGCTGAAAATTATTTTAAATCGAATGGAGTCTTTAACTTATCCAGGTATGTTTTAACACAAGAAGAAATTACTATACTAAATAAAGGATTATCCTTCATTCCAGCTAGTACAGTGGATAGTGAGACAGTATTATCGGAATTCAAATGTTTTGTAAGGAATTTACAATTGAAACTTATGTATAATGAAAATAATTCTGTTGAAAACTTTAAAAAGGAAAAGTATATTTATTCCAAAGTTGATTCCAGCAATACAAACATTTGAACGGGTAGTTGAGCATGAAATATACTCTTTGTATGAAAACCTAAGTATCAAGGGACTTTTTCATAATTTAACCAAGGATGAATATGCAGCTATTAGAGCTCTTGTGAAGAACTAAGAGACAGCAATTAAACCAGTGGATAAGGGGGTGGGGTTGTTATTTTACATACAGATTATTACATTCTGTCCATGTATGAAATACTGAATACAAATGAATATTAAAAAATTTGCAATAAAGATAGAAGAAAATTGTTAAATACATAAGTGATACAGTACATAGTATGTACTTGGCAAAGAGCATTTATTTTACTTTATATAATTATTTAATGGTTAATGCTCAGATTACACCAATACTTTCTGGTATTCCCAAGCTGCGTAAGAATAATCTTACACCACCCCTAAGACCCATAGTTTCTGCAAGAGGCTGGTCTACAGAACCAATCTCTAAGTATATTGATTTTGAAATAAAGAAATGTCTCAAACAAGCCTTCACTATTATTAAGGATTCATCTGAATTTCTTATTAGTTTACAGGAATGGGCTAAAGATGCTGATATGACTTTGTTATATTTTGTGACAGTGGATGTTGATTCACTTTTTACCTGCATACCAAATGATACTGGTTGTGACGCCTGTCCACTGGCCCAGTAATCAAGTAGTCTCAATCCTCACCACTAGCATCAGTGAGGGGCATGCACATTGGGAAGGATAACAAGTACACACATGGTAAAGTACAATTTCCCTTAAGAGCACACAGAGATCACAGTCAGTCTGGGGCTGGTTTCTCCCTTTCTCTCCAGATCCCCAATAAGACTCCCCACTGGCACAGCTACAGGGTACAGATCTCAGCCTAGTGGTCAAGCCAAAACCTCCAGCACCCTCTCTGTCCAACCAGTGCTTCGTGTCCCTGCCCAAATAGCTGCCATACACACACTTTGAGAAAAGAGTTACATACAAACACACAGGCACTCCTGGGGAAAGCTGGCACAGGTTCTCCAGCTATGTCCCCTTCTTGCCCAGACTATAAGGTAGAAATCACTGCCACCATACACTAATATCAGCAACTAATAGGGCCCTTACCAATGGGTGTTCAATTTTACTGTGCAATATTATTATCCAAAAAGTAAGAGTGACCCAGGGCTAAAGCTATTGCAGTGGCTTACTACAGTATCACTAAATACATGCAAGTACTCTTGAGCTTTAATTATCTCTACACAAAACAGCCACAGTTGAAAGGTTTAAAAATATTTAATAATAAATAATAAAAGCACAAGACAAATCTCCTCAGTTCAACACAGTGCTAGTCAAGAGTTCAAACATAGGAACTTTAAAACAATACTGTAGGATAGTCTGACATAAATATAGAAAACAGCTAGTCTAATCTTACTATTTTCTATCTGTTTCTAAGAGAAATATTAAAGTATAAGATCATACTTACATACATAGCAAAGCAAGTGCTGATGATGTTGTCAGTTCTGAAGACAAATCCAAAATGCTATCTCTTTCTCTCTGAGATCTCTTAAATTGATAATACATCACTGCTGACTCATTTTAGATTACATCATTCTTGACACTTCTCTGGCTCCCAGGCTACCAGAACCTCTAAATTTTAACAGTTCTTTGATCATGCACCTGGCCAGGAAACCACCGCAATAAAAGAAATTATATATGCAAAAATCTAGCAATTAACTCTGGTCTCAAAACAATAGAAGAATTTGCTGGTCCAGCCATCACGGCTCCGAGTTTGAGATCAAACAGCCATACAATGCTTGCCTTATCAGCTTTCTTCCAGCAGAGTGGACTGTGGTTACATTTCTGAAGCTCAGTACAACATATAGTTTAATCATAACATATAGTTCTCTTTTACATTTGTAAAACCAGCCTGTGGATTATATTAATATTTACAAATCACATAGATGCATTTACAAGATGCTATCTGGCTGGGCTGGCAGCCTTTCATATTTTCACACAGGTATTACTTATTTCAAGAATTTTTTTAACTAAACTTTCACAGTTTGATTCTAAGAAAATCGAAAATTTATGTAATCTATTACATATTGTTTTGTATAATAATGTATTCTTGTTTCAAACTACTTTATATCAGCAAGCAACAGG
Organism: Protopterus annectens; assembly: GCF_019279795.1. NCBI lineage: Eukaryota > Metazoa > Chordata > Ceratodontiformes > Protopteridae > Protopterus > Protopterus annectens. Next base: position 9,986,353 of record NC_056748.1, read on the forward strand.
TGTTGAATGTGCACACCTGTTGCTAATACCTATGCAAATGTTGTGATGTTTATGTGGGAAATCCAATATGTATGATATAATACTCATACCAAGTATGCATCTAACATCAGTTACTATCGTAGGTTTGTGGATGACCTTTTCCTTACTAAGAATGGTTCCTTACATGACTTTGATTTATTTTGAGTATATTAATACATGTACCAGGTTTTTAAGGTTTAAAAAATAATGTTCCCTGCAATGTATAGATTTCTTAGATATTACTCTTTGTAAGATGGAGGGTGGTAGGATAGGAACAGGTTTACATAGGAAACCAGTAAAAAGGAATATCTATCTGCATCGTAGAAGTATGCACCCCCCCCCCAAGTTACTTTTGATAATATTATGGGAATTCAAATGAGATGCATAGCTAAGTTACATACAGATGATGAACAAATGGCAACACAATTAAATAACACTGTTATAGATTTTACACATAGGGGATATTATTACAATAAAGCCTTAAATATTAAGGAACAAGTCACTGGTATGAGGGGTACGGAAACTAGACCCACTTATTCCAGTCATGTGTTAGATAGGGTTCCATCCCAGAAAAATAATTCTATTCAATGTATGCTTACTTACAATCAGAATACAGAGATAGTTAAACAGATTAAGAAACATTGGTCTATAACTACAACTGTAAAGCTTGGTGAAAAAATAAGAATAGAGCCCAACTTTGGTTATAAGAAGAGTAATAGTTTAAAACAGAGATTACGTTACAAGGAACAACCTAAACTTAATAAGAACTTTGACACTAATAGGAAAGGTACTTTTTGTTGTAATAAACGTGTACACTGTATATTTTGTTTGGTAGAAATTTTATGCATCCTATTCTGAATAGATTATTAGAGATGAAGAAAGTAGACAAGAGTATAAGGAGATGAGGTGCATGGCAAAGAGAGAGGTGGCGAAGGCTAAGGATAAGGCGTATGACGAGTTGTATAAAAGGTTGGATACTAAGGAGGGAGAAAAGGACCTGTACCAATTACCTAGACAGAGGGACCGAGCTAGTAAAGATTTGCAGCAGGTAACGGTGATAAAGGATAATGAGGGAAACATACTCACAAGCAAGAAGAGTGTGTTGAGCAAATGGAAAGAGTACTTTGAGAGGCTGATGAATAAAGCAAATGAGAGGGAGAAAAGGTTGGATGATGTGCGGATAGTGAATCATGAAGTGCAGTGGATTAGCAAGGAGGAAGTAAGGATAGCTATGAAGAGGATGAAGAATGGAAAGGCTGTTGGTCCCGATGACATACCTGTGGAAGCATGGAGGTGTTTAGGTGAAATGGCAGTGGAGTTTTTAACTAGATTGTTTAATGAAATCTTGGAAAGTGAGAGGATGTCTGAGGAATGCAGAAAGTGTTTTGGTACTGATTTTTAAGAATAAGGGTGATGTGCAGAGCTGTAGTAACTACAGAGGGATTAAATTGATCAGTCACAGCATGAGGTTATGGGAGAGAGTAGTGGAAGCTAGGTTAAGAAGGGAGGTGATGATTAGTGATCAGCAGTATGGTTTCATGCCAGGAAAGAGCACTACAGATGCGATGCTTGCTCTGAGAGTGTTGATGGAGAAGTACAGAGAAGGCCAGAAGGAGCTGCATTGTGTCTTTGTGGATTTAGAGAAAGCATATGAGAGGGTGCCTAGAGAAGAGTTGTGGTATTGTATGAGGAAGTCGGGAGTGTCAGGGAAGTATGTAAGAGTGGCACAGGGTATGTACGTGGGTAGTGTGACAGCGGTGAGGTCTGCGGTGGGAGTGACGGATGCATTTAAGGTGGAGGTGTGATTACATCAAGGATCAGCTCTGAGCCCTTTCTTATTTGCAATGGTGATGGACAGGTTGACAGACAAGATCAGATAGGAGTCCCCGTGGACTATGATGTTTGCAGATGACATTGTGATCTGTATTGAGAGTAGGGAACAGGTGGAGACGACCCTGGAGAGGTGGAGATATGCTCTAGAGGGAAGAGGAATGAAGGTTAGCAGGACTAAGACAGAATATATGTGTGTGAATGAGAGGGAGGATAGAGGAATGGTGAGGATGCAGGGAGTAGAGGTTGCGAAGGTGGATGAGTTTAAATACTTGGGATCAACAGTTAAGAGTAATGGTGAGTGTGGAAGAGAGGTGAAGAAGAGAGTACAGGCAGAATGGAGTAGGTGGAGGAGTGTCAGGAGTGATTTGTGACAGATGAGTACCAGCAAGAGTGAAAGGGAAGGTCTACAAGAGGGTAGCGAGACCAGCTGTGTTATTTGGGTTGGAGACAGTGGCATTGACAAAAAGGCTGGAGTCAGAGTTTGACATGGCAGAGTTGAAGATGTTAAGATTTGCACTGGGTGTGACGAGGATGGACAGGATTAGGAATAAGTATATTAGAGGGTCAGCCCAGGTTGGAAGGTTTGGAGATAAAGCTAGAGAGGCAAGATTACATTGGTTTGGACGTGCTGAGGAGGGATGCAGAGTATATTGAGAAAAAGATGCTAAGGATGAAGCTGCCAGGTAACAGGAAAAGAGGAAGGCCTAAGATACGGTTTATGGATGTGGTGAGAGAGGACGTTTAGGTGAAATGGCAGTGGAGTTTTTAACTATATTGTTGTGGTTGGTTTGACAGAGCAAGATGCAGAGGACAGGAAGAAATGGAAACAGTTGATCTGCTGTGGCGACCCTTAATGGGAGCAGCCGTAAGAAGCAGATTCTGAATAGATTATTTTATGTAAATATTTATTGCAATTGTGATACAAGAAATTTATTTTATCAGTATGTCAACAATGTAATGCCTATTATGTAGGTAAAATGAATAGGAAGCTGAAAGAACATATTAGTGGTCACTTATCAGAGATGAAAAGGAAGGTTGAGAATAATGTATTATATAAAGATATACAGCAAGCTGGCATTAAGCATTATTTTAAATTCATGAGTTTATCTAAAATGGACCTCTCTTTATGTGGGGGTGATTTAATACAGCAGACAGGGTTAGAGGAATACAAATGGATATTTAGGTTAAAAGCACACATTCCACCAGGTTTAAATGAGTGTGTTTCTTTAAAATCTCTATTACAACATCTGCAACAAATGGTTTAATGAATCATGTGATTTTACACTATATAAATTGGGTAGAGAGGTTTTTAATTTTATGCCTGATGAAGCGTTTCTGTGAAGCTGCGTATTGAATAAATAGAATTTTTATTGTGCTTTTTTGTTCCAGTGGATTTTCAGTTGCCAAATGAAGATATTCTGGAACCTTCCACAGGAAACCAGTATAAACGTTCAATTGAAGCTGGACAGCAAGGCAAGGAGCAGGAATCTGTGAAAACTCTGATGCAGTCAATGTTGAGGAGTGATAGCCAGTGAGTTCCCATATGACAGCGCAATGGATGACAGGATGAAATCTAAGAGAATGTGCCACAGGAAGATGCTACAGAACACTCTATAAAATGCCTGCAGGAAATGGAGAACAAAAAATGTGCCCTTTGTTTCGAAGAAAATTAGCTAAGAGAAGAGTTGCTTCATTTAATAGAGATAAATAGATGTTTTAAGATCAATGAAATAAATAGACTGCAGAAGGTCAATAAAACCCAAAAAGTCAGAAGTTTGATAAAACAAATGAATACAGTTAATTAGTACTGTCCATGGACATCAATGCAATATAACAGAAATAAACAGATATATTACTGTGTAGCTAAATTAATGTTGTTTGTCTTTTCGGCTTTTCCCGGTTAGGGGTCGCCACAGTGGAACTCAGGTCCACTAATGATTAGCAGTAGATTTTTTATGGTGCCGAGTTGCCAGCCCGATGCCCAACCTTCAGCAAAGGCACGCCCATTCACACATGTCTTTTGGAGGCCACTTGTCCGCGGGGAGGACATGCAGACTCCACACAGAAGGCACTCCAGCCGTGTAGCTAAATTAATAACAGATAAAATTCTGCCACAAGAACACAGGGCCGTAACGGAAATGAAGGGGAGAAATCAAACATCATCATGGAAGTATATTTCAGGAGAAAACTATAAAGCAATTAATACAAGAAATGTCACCATTAGAAGAGGGAACAAATCAATAAAAATACCTAGAAAGATAGACGTGATAAAAGCAATGTACAGTATTATAACGGATCATGATCTGTCTTGCACTATTGCAAACAGTAGACTAAAAATCTCAGCACAGGTGGAAAAACTTAGAAGATACACAGATAAATATAAGGGAAAAGTACACAATAAGCAGTTTATTGATGACCCCAAAATGTTCTATAGAGAACTGGGAAACAGGGTAAAAGGAATTGAAAGACCACCCAAAAAATAAATAAGATACATTTTGGAGAAATATCTATGCAGATCCTGTGGAACATAAAGATGCTAAATGGCTACAAGACGGAAAAGAAAGAATAAGAAGTTCAAAGGTACAGGATATGAAATGGGATGAAGGAACAGCCAGAGAAATTGAAACGCAGATAAGAAAACCTCCTAAATGGAAAACCCTACGCCCAGATGCAGTACCAAACTTTTGGTTAAAAGTATTAATATCTTTGCATGAAGATTTAGCCATAAGTAAGAAATATTTATATGCTCACCCTGAACAGACACCAACCTGGTTAACAGGAAAAACAATACTCCTACTTAAGAGTCAACCTGCAAGTTATCCTAAAAATTATAGGCCAATAACTTGCCTTCCGATGACATATAAACCAGAACTGATGCCAACCGAGTTTAGACATTTAGAAGAAAATTCAATCATAGAAATAGAACAAAAGGGTAATAAAAGAAAGTCATATGAAACAAAGGTTCATCTTTTGCTAAATAAAGTCATAATGGAGAACTATAAAAAGGGTAAGAATCTAAGGATGGCACGGACGGACTACAAAAAATCATTTGATAGTATCCCACATTCATGAATAAAAGAGTGCTTAAACATGTATAACATACACCCTACACTGATTACTTAATTACATTACAGTGACCATGAAACAGTGGCAGACCAATTTGCAATTAAGCCATGTTAAAGGGCAAATTATTATTCCAGGGATAAAAATTCAAAGGGGATATTCCAGGGTGACTCCCTGTCACCACTGCTATTCTGTCTTGCCCTTAACTCTTTAAGCTGTCTACCTAACAGATTAGGCTACGGCTTTAATTTGGCTCCTAGGAAACAACAAAGTGTAAAGACCTCTCATCTTCTCTTTGTCGATGATTTACAACTGTATAGCTCATCAGATGAGGAACTGAAAGCACAGCTGCAAGTAGTCAAAACTTTTTCACAATGATATAAGAATGTCATTTGGTCTTGATAAGTGTGCAAAAGCAACTTTTAAAGCAGGAAAACTGCAACACCAAGAAAAATAGAAGTTATATACTTACCATAACGTTCCATGTGAGTTATCTCGCCTTTATTCTCACTGATGGGTTTGAAGCCGATCCTCGGCTCTGACACGGCCGATAGCAAGCTCAAGGTTTGCCAGTAGCTCGAGATCAAGCCCCTTATCCCACAATGCACTGCTGGAATTACCTCAGATCTTGTTTGCTGCGAATAACAGTATAAATATATATATATATATATATATATATATATATATATATATATATACACACACATACACACACACACATATATACAACATATACATACCCTCTTATATATATATATATATATATACAAAGAACACTTCCAAAAGGGGAAGAAGAAATATTGAATAACCAGGATGGTACTAGCCTCTAAGTCAACAGTCAGCCAGGAGGGGGAAGGAGGGAGGGACATGAGAATAAAGGCGAGATAAACAACTCACATGGAACGTTATGGTAAGTACATGACTTCTATATGTGAAGTTGTTAAATCTTGCCGTTTATTCTCACTGATGGGTAGTGTCCCTAGCACCCTCAACCTTGGGTGGCTCATGGGAGTATGTTCTTCAGTACCGTAGAACCAAAGGAAGACCTGTCCCTTGAAGCCTTATCTACTTTGTAATGTGTGATAAAGGTATGAGGCTTAGACCAAGTGGCTGCAGCGCAAATATTATCAAGGGGCAATTTAGCTTGAAAAGCAGAAGAGGTAGAGACAGCTCTGGTAGAATGAGCTTTCGGTTTGTGTGTTAAAGGCATGCTCGCATTCTCATAAACAAAGGATATACAACTGGATAACCATTTAGATAAAGTTGTTTTAGCCAATGGACTGCCTTTTCTTGCTTCTGAGAAGGATACAAAAAGTTGGTCTGATTTCCTAATATCCTTAGTTCTGTCAAGATAAAATCTGAGCTGTCTGTGAACATCAAGTTTGTGCAGCATATATATTCCAATTTGCTAGAGTGGTTGGGGGAAAAGACTGGCAGTTCAATGACCTGATTGATATTTGACTCAGAACAGACTTTAGGTAAAAATGAGGGGTTTGTTCTGAGAGACTATCAGCATGGAAGATCATATAGGGTGATCTGACAGATAATGCTTGAAGTTCTGACACTCTGCAGGCAGACATAATGGCCACAAGAAATATTGTTTTCCAAGATAAAAAATTTAAATCACAAGACGATGCTGGTTCAAAAGGGGGAAGAATAATTTGAGACAGCATAAGGTTTAAATTCCAGGGAGAAAAGGGAATTTTGATCGGAAGTCTCATATGAAGAACGCCTTTAAGGAAGGTTTTAGATAATTTATGGCTCATAATATTTGAGCCACCAAGACCAAGGTGAAAATTTGAGATAGCAGCTAAGTGAACTCGAACTGTAGCAGCTGTTGTTCCTTCCTTAAACATTTTTGTTAGAAATTCTAAAATCGAAGATAGCAGAGCTCGGAAAGGGTCAATGTTCTGCACGTTGGCCCAAATTGAGAACCTTTTCCATTTACTGCCATATAATTTCTTGGTAGATGGCTTGTGAGAAGACAACAGAATCTGTCTTGTATCTTCTGAAATTGAATGATGCCTGGCAATTAGGGGAAGTGGATTAGCCAAGCAGTCAGTTTCAGGGACTGCAGAGAAGGATGAAGATCCCCTGACGGGCGAGTCAGAGCGTCCAGAACTGGGTCCAGGATCCATGGATCTTCCAAGAGATGATGGTGGAGAAATGGAAACCAAATCTGTCGAGGCCAGTAGGGGGCTATGAGTATAACAGTTCTTCCCAGTGATTTTGCTTTCTGTAAAAATCTGGGTATTAATGGGAAAGGTGGAAATGCATAAAGGAGACCCAAGGGCCAATCGTGTAAAAGTGCGTCTCTCGGGGGATGACCGGGAGGTGGTATTAGGGCAAAGTAGCTTCTGCATTTTGAATTGATGTGGCTGGCAAAAAGGTTGCAGCAAGGCTGGCCCCATTTGCGGAAAATCGACTCTGCAACCTGTTGTTTGAGAGACCACTCATGAGGGAGTAATATTGTCCTGCTTAGCTTGTCTGCTATCATGTTGGATTTCCCTGGGATGTGCGTTGCTAACAGAAAATGCTGGGACGACACAGCCCATTGCCAGACCCTGAGGGCTTCTCGACAAAGGGGGCAAGACTTGGTTCCGCCCTGCATGTTCACGTACCAGACTACTGACATGTTGTCGGTCTGAATTTCAATTAGTCCCTAGAGGGAGTGAGTCCTGAAAGTACTGCAACGCCAGAAGTACTGCTCTCAACTCTTGAACACTGATGTGCAGATGTGATTCTTGATCTGTCCATGTGCCTTGGGCAGTCTTTCCTTGAAAATGTCCCCCCCATCCTATCAGGGAAGCGTCCGTGGTCACAGTGGCTACTGGGGGGGGGGGGAGCAAAGGGTCTTCTGATTGTGACATGAAGAGCCGTCAACCACCACCGAAGGTCTCTCCTGCAAGAATCCGTGATAAGAATCATGTGGTGCACTGGTAGTTTCTTGTAAGACCACTGAGCGAAGAGAAGCCATTGAAGAATTCGCATATGTATCCTTGCGAGTGGTATAACCAGGACTGCTGCTGCCATCAAACCTAGTACTTTCAATACCTCCACTGCTGTAGCTTTGTTCTTTGACACCAGTGAGCTGACATTTTGGCAGAGAAGAGAGACTCTTTCGATAGGGAGACATAGAGTGGTAGCTGAGGTATCTAACTCTGCTCCTATAAAAACGGTATGCTGAGATGGTGATAAGGCAGACTTTTCGAAGTTGATTGTAATGCCTAATTGATGGCAGAGTGTATTGTGTTGCCTGAGTCAATTGATGCCTGGTGGTAGCTGTAAGGAGTCAACTGTCTAGGTATGGAAACACCTGGAATCCTAGACGCCTTAGGTGAGCTATGACCACTGCCATGCATTTGGTGAACACTCTGGGGGCTGTAGTGAGACCAAAAGGCAGGGCTCGAAACTGGTAATGATTGGCCCCCAGCCAGAAGCGCAGATGATCTCTGGAGCATTTGTTCATCTTTATGTGATAGTACGCGTCCTTGAGATCTATGGAGCACATCCAATCGCCTTTCCCTAAGAAGGGAAGAATGGACTGAAGCGTGACCATTCGGAACTTCTCTTTCTTTACAAACTGGATGAGTCTGTTGAGGTCCAAGATAGGTCTCCAGTCCCCCGTTTTCTTTGGTACCAAAAAGAATCTTGAGTAAGTTCCGAATCCGACTTGGTCTGCTGGGACTGGTTGGATGACTCTTTTTTTCTAGCAATCTGCGGACCTTTACGATTGCTTGTTCAATTGGAACATCTGGGATTTTCTTTATAGGAATGGGAGGGGTAAAGAACGGTATGAAATATCTTCTGGAAATGATGCTTTGTACCCAAGCATCCAATGTTAAGTTTAGCCAGGCTTCTGGGTACAAAGACAAGCGACCCCTGACTGCCTCCAGAGCCAAACAGTCAGGCCCCCTTTCAGGGGTGCTGGTAGGACTGACCGGAGAACTGATCCCTGTCACCCTGTTGCTGCGGACCCCCCTCTACCACGGGGATGGCGTCTTCCATTATAACCCCCTCCTCTGCCTCTAGAGGGGGTTTCTCCACGTGTGTCCTGAAAGGCTGCCTGAGTTTTTCGGAGCCACATTTTTCTCCCCCTAGGGCCCTTGGGTAGGGCCAAGTAGGGGTGGAAAAACGGACCACAACGGCAGATAAGGTCTTGCCTTCCTGCTCACACCTGGTTAAAGTTTCCTTTACTTTGGGCCCAAACAGTGATGAGCCATCGAATGGGGTATTAACAAAGGAAGACTTAAAAGGTTCCACAAAGGAACAGAGACGCATCCAGGCTTGTCTTCCAAGAGCAATGCCCGAACTAGCGTCTCTACTCAAACCATGAGCTGCATAGGATATGAGACGCATGGACAAGTTCACCACTGAGTTTAGGGTAGCGAGCTGGGCGTTGACTTTGTCAACCACTCATGCAGCTGCCGTACCCTGGAGAGTATCTCCTAGTCCTTTCAGGAGATCTCTCTGTAGTCTTGTATAATGGATTAAGTAGTTCAGTGATCGCAGAGAAAAAGTCGCTGAACTAAACATGCGCTTCCCATATCTATCCATAACCCTAGAATCTCTGTTAGGGGGATGGATAGAAGAGGATATCTCAGATACTTCCTTTTTGGTAGCTGCAGCTACCACCATGGCATCAACAGGCACTCCTTTTGTCAAAAACGGCTTGTCCACTGGGGCAGATATGAATTTATTGGGTCTATGAGGGACAGGTTCCATGGCTTCTGGTGACTCCCACGCCTTACGAGAGATCAGTTCCATGAGCTCATCGTAAGACGGAGACATCCAAGAAGTGGAAGGTTGAGACCCAAAAGCCTTCAAGAGCACAGACTCATCCTCAGTAGGGGTCTTGGACTGCCAATCGCCCCTCTGACTAAGGATCTCTAGTATCTCTGCAAAGGAGATATCCTCAGAGGGGGATCGAGGGGACCCTTCTGACTCATCTAATTCTGTGTCAGATGTCAAAGACTCCTGTGGGGAGTCTAAGTACCTCCTCTTGCACAGTCTCTTCCTGGGCACCTCCTCAGTGAGGGGATCTGGGGAGGTCTCAGAAGAGCAAGGCACACCCTGTGGGGGTACTTGACGCTCGGGGTCTCTACGCTTAGAGGGATCGGTAGATGAAGAAGCAGACACAGGAGCTTGAGGGTAGAGGGAAAGCTGAACCGATGCTGACACTGTCTTTGGAGACAAAACTTTCCTCATAGCATCGAAGGCACCATGGCTCTGATGAGAAGGAGTGGACGGACCCGAGAGTACCGTCCGATCCTCCTGCACCGAAACCCTGGGCTCAGAGCCCGAGGTAGGAGCCGAACTCATCTGAGCCGAAGCCCCGAGAGGAAGAGTCGGCACTGACAAGTCGGTGCGACTATCCTCCCTGGACCTGACGGGAGAGCGTCGGCTCCTAGAGCCCTCGGTCGGTGTCAAGGACATCCAAGTAGATGGAGCCGATAACACCGGTGCGGGTATCGGCTCCAAAGGTTTGACCACCATCGGTTCAATTTCATTCGGCTCCGAGAGTCCAGTACGGCTCGGAGGAGGAGTAGACAAGTCCGGTTCCATGGTCTTCGGTACTGACGAGCTGGTCGGGGCCGACAACAATTTGGCAAGTCCTAGTGCCTGTAAAAGCTTCTGCACTAGCCGATCCATGTCCAAATCTGAAAGGCTGACTGAAGACTTAACTGAATGCACCGAAGGTGTTGACTGGAGCAGAGGTGAAGAAGGAACTTCAGAGACCGGCTCCAATACTGAGAGCTGGCTTCGAATCAAAGGTACACTCGGTTCCGATGACTGTGGAACCAATGACACTCCTTCTGAAATCTTAGCCTTTTTTGAGACCTTATCTGAAGACTTGGATTTTGAGGATTTGGAGGACGTACTAGCACCCTCATGGCTACTCAAAACTTCCGAGAAACATTGCTGTAGCAATCCCCTGTCTATAAATTTCTTCCTTCTCTCCAAGAGGACTCTTGAAGAAAAAACCAAATGCTACAGGTGTCTTGGAGGTGTTTAGCTCCCAGACAGTAGACACACTGAATGTGTCCATCAGTGACAGACATTTTCTGCCCACAATCTGGGCATTTTTTGAATCCTGATTTGGGATGGGATTTCTCCCTATCATCCAACATACTTAAGAGAAAAAACAGTAAATTAGATCCACAAACAACTAAGCTCAATCCGCCGGGCACTAGCTATAACAGTATTTTATATATATATATATATATATATATATATATACACACACACAAATATAGGGCTAAGAGACCCACAGAAAAAGCCTGACACAAACTAAGAAGCCAACAAGGCCCTAACTTTTAAACTATTTATACTAAGTATTTAACTAGAGAGTAAATATAATAGTACTAACACACACTATATATTTTAAACAAAAAAGAAAACTTTTTTATAGACTTGCTGTTAATTTGTTTTTAAAATGGTCCGAGCTAACTGGATCACCCAGATCTCTCTTGCCGCAGCAAACTAGATCTGAAGTAATTCCAGCAGTGCATTGTGGGATAAGGGGCTTGGTCTTGAGCTACTGGCAAATCTTGAGCTTGCTATCGGCCGTGTTGGAGCTGAGGATCCACTCCGAACCCATCAGTGAAAATAAACGGCGAGATTTAACAATGTCACATCAGTTTGGGATAAGAGTGTGATATAAAAGAACTTCAGCAACAGGGAGTGTATAAATATTTAGGAACTGAAGAAGGATCAATAAAACATGAACAAATGCAAGTAAAAGTTAGTAAGGTATATTTTAGAATTAATCCCGAAAACAGTGTTGACATCTAGGAACAAAATTCAAGCTAGAAACCAATTTGCTCTTCCTGTCCTAACTTACAGTTTTAGAGTGACTGACTGGCCCCAAAACGTGTTGGACAGATTAGACAGGGGGAAACAAGAAGGATGCTTCATGCTCACCAAATGATTTATAAAAATCAGTGTATACCAAGATTATATATTCCCCATTCCGAAGGAGATATGGGCCTTCTTGAAACTGATTACATTGATTACATGTATAGATCTGCAACTGTGGGACTGCGCACATACCTGCTGACCTCAAGACCCAAACATTGTGAAAGTTTTGAAACATGAAGAAAATAAATCTAACATGACTTCCCTGCTTAGTCTAGCAAAAACATATCGGCGTCAAGTAGGAATGGAAATCAAACTAAAGCCGATAAAAATCAGGCAGCAACTGAATGTGTCAAAAAACAAAAAAAAAAGAATATAAGGTGAAAAGGCAAGAAATGTGGAAAATGCATACATATAGTTGCAAGTACAGAAAACTTCTGGAAGAACCTCATGCTGCTCAAGTTCAAATGCAGCAATGGTTAAGGAGAGGTGAATTCAAACCAAAAGATGAAAGGTTAATATTGATGGCCCAAGATAGTGGGCTACATATACATTGGTTTACAAAGTCCATTGAACGGGTCTATATTAAATTAATGAAAGCTGGTAACAGTGATAACATCTTACCCGAAACATAATCAATTTTTTCCTCGTGGAAAATAATTCATGTGGCCATACAAAAAAAATAACCTTTAAAACACTAATCAAGTGGGGGTAAGCCCCCCCCCCCCGATGTGGGGCTGTGCTCCCCACACACCCCCTAACTAAATATGCCAACTCCAAGATCACTCTACATTGAAGAAAAAGGGCAATTCCTGAGAACAGCCAACTGAATTTTTTCCCAGAGGAAATAATTTGCGGACGTGGCCATTCACGGTTTGCAGAGTTCGTTGTTTATGTGTCAGGTAAGATGTATTTGCTGTTACCAGCTTTCGTTACTTTAATATATAACCACATTGAACATGTGGGAGAAAGAGACAAATGTAGGTTTTGTAAAACCTAATTGGAAACAGTCGCACACTTTGTTGCTGGTTGTGACATACTAATGGCAGGAGGATTGTATACTGAAAGGCATAATAATGTGGCAAAACTGTTGCACTGAGGATTGAGTAAACATTACGGCACTGAAGTGGCTGAAAAACATTGGAAACATGAATGACACAGCATTATAGAAAATGATGAAGTCTACATCACATGGGATCACCCATTACAAACAGTTCATAGATAAGAGAAAAACAGATATAGTGTTCCATGAAAAGAAGACAAAAGTAGCATTGATCATGGAAATCACTGCGCCCAGTGACTACAGTGTCTTGCGTACAGAAAGACAAAAATTCTTAAAATATCAAGATTTGCAGGCATAAACGAGAACAATGTGGAAGAAAGAAACCCAGATAGTTCCAATAATAGTAGAAGCAACGGTCTTATAAAAAAGAATCTACAATCATAGGTTTATAGTTAAATACTAGGCTATTTGCCCGAGGGCATCTATAAGCCTAGGCAGAATGTGTTGGCTTTCACCGCCCCCTTAGATTAGCTCCCTGTGCCTTGGTCCAGCAGAGCCATTAGTTCCCTGTGCCTCTGTCTAGCAGAACCACTGCAGTGATCCCGGGGCAAATTTTCTGTTTCCCATCCACTAGTCGAGGTTTCTCTTGAGTGTTAGTGAGTGGCTCTGCCTAATGTAGATTGCAATCCTATCCCAAAGCATGGGGAGTCTCTGGGACAGGAATCTATGCCTCCAGCACGTCCTATTTATCGTTGTGGTGAGGTTTAGATCCCTACAGCGTGTGGCTCTTGGGGATTTGTTTTTTTTTAGGTGGAGCATGTCCATCAATTCTGGGTTGGCCATGGCCTTGTATGTCAGGCAGAGATCACCTCTGAGTAAGCGGTATGCAACCGAGTACAGCAGGAGTTTCTTCAGTCAGGCTGCATTGGGCATATGTTTGAGGCCAGTAATCCTCTTGGTGAGGTACGTCTGTGGTCTTTACAGCTGTTGCAGGTGTTTTGTAAGGTACATCCCAAATGGGGCGTTGTACTCTATGATGGGTCTGATGAGTAGAGGGGCACAATAACCTCTTTTGTTCTAGATGTGAACCCTTTTGTGATTAGGTGGGCCACATAGAAGGATTTTCCAACCACCTTGGCAATATGATTATCAAAGGAGAGATTACTATCTACTTGGGTCCCCAGATCCCTTATTATATTTTCTGTATTTAGGGGACTACCACGTATGTGGTAGTTTGTGGGTACTTTGTTTTTTTCCAAAGGGGATGACTATGCACTTTTTGGCATTCAGCATGAGGCCATGATTTTGACACCAGGTATCCTTCTCAGTGAGACCCTTCTGAAGGATGTCTGTATCAGCTGGAGAGTCAATTATGGCCCCCAGCTTGCAGTTTTCTGTGAACTTGGTCAGCCATAGTCCTCCTGTGCTTGCCTGTACCTCTGAGAAGTATATGCTGAACAGGAGGGGGGGCACAGGACTGAGCCCAAGGGGACACCACTTGTAACTGGTTTAGTCTCGGACCTAGAGTCTGCAACTTTCATCCGTGAGCCAATTGGCAAACCATCTCGTGACATAGGGACTTATGTTCAGGCTGGTGAGCTTGTCTATAATACCAGAAAGTCTTTGTAAGGTCTAGGTACACTGTGTGGACCTCCTTTCACTTGTCTAAAGCCTTGGTAACTGTCTCAAAGTAGTTCTCCAGGTTTAGGAGGCATGATCTGCCCTTAAAGCCACACTAGGTAGGGTCCAATGTTTGAAGGTTCCCAATGTCTCTGGTAATGAATTCCATGATGATGCGCTCCATAGCCTTGCATACCAGGCTAGTCAGGCTTATAGGCTGATAGTTCTCAGGGTCCGTTGTGGCTCCACCTTTGCTGAATGGGATAACTGTTGCTGTGCGCCACTCTATGGGTATGTAGCCTGTAGAGAGGCTAAGTTTGAACAGCGTGTTTAGGTGAGGGGTTAGTTCATTTTGGAGCTCTTGTAAGACACCGTCTGGTCCCACTGAAGCTGTATTTTTGGCTTTGGATAGGGCTGTTTTAACCTGTGTGTCAGTGATTGCCGGGGCACTACATTCTTCTGGTATGGTTATGGGCCCTTTAGGGGGTGAAAGGTGGGTGAAGTTTGCACTAAACCTGTCTGCCAGAATGTTGGCAATATTAGTCGGTTCAGTGTATTTTGTACCAATCTACACTAACTCAGAGCAGATCTGAGAGTTTCCACTTAGGTTCTTGACATAGCTAAAGAACGCTTTGTGGTTATCTTTGGAGTCCTTGGCAATTTTTCTTTCAAAACTAGCCTTGGATGATTTTATGAGGGATCGTAGTTTCTTGCTGATACTAACCAGGGATGTCTTTCCTTCTTGGGATTTTACACTTTTCTGCACTAGTTTCCTCCTTCTATTGTATAGCTTGTTTATGGCAGGGGTCCACCAGTCTGGTTTCCTTTTCTTGGAGGAGAGAGTCTTGGTTTTGCTCGGGATAACACGATCCATGCATTCTTGCAGGTGCTCATAGAGTGCCTTTGTAAGGGATTCAGCAGCTTGGACAGCATTCTCCTTTAGCATGGGGGCTGTGAACCTTTCCACCTCAGTCTTAAGTAACGTGAAGTTTGCTTTTGAAAAGTTTTTCACGGTGGTTTCTTTGATTGGGGGTGGGGGCGGAATGTGGATATCCAGATTGATTAGTCTATGGTCTGATCTAACCAGTGAGGGTTTGACCTCTGGTGTAGAACACCTGTCACCCATGTTGGTGATGACCAGGTCCAATATGCTGTCACCTCTGGTGGGGGTGTTGACCAGTTGATCCAGGGCATTCGAGTTTATAAATTCTAGGAAGCGTTGGGCAAGGCAGTTAGTACTGGAGTAGTTCTCCCAGTTAATGTTTGGGTAATTGAAATCACCTAATATTAGGGTGTTTGGTAGGACCTTCATATTTTCCAGTGTCTCCAGAAACGCGGAATGGGGGTCCTGGGTCATGGTGGGTGATCTTGTAGCAAGCTACAATTTGAATTGCAGTTTTGCCTGTTGTTAGTTGCACATGAATGATCTCGGAGGCATTGTGCTGTGCCACTAACCTGGAGGTGTGGGTATCCTTGATGAATATGGATACATCCCCACCTTTTGTGTTTCGGTCCGGGTTCTGTGGCCAAAAAGTATGGTATGAGTTATAGCCTGGTAGTGCTGGGGTGATCTTTGGAGCCTTAAACCAGGTTTCTGGTACTGCACAGATATCAATGTTCTCCATACTGAGGAGTGCCTCGAGTGCATGCATTTTGAGGTTTAGACTTCTGGCGCTGAGTAGCATTACCCTCAGTTTTTGGTTACTTGTGGTATTTACGGTGGTGTGTTTGTCTTTTGAGCCTTGTGTAAAAAAGGCACTATGGGGGCGGCAAAAGCCTTGTCCAGTATTCTAAAGCCTAAGGGTGACAGGTGCAAGCCATCTCTTGCGAAGCAATGTGGCTTATCGAGCATGTCATCCCAGGTGGACAAATACTGGATCCCCTTTGAATGACGCCAGAAACTTAGCCAATTGTTGAAACTGATCATTTTTTCTTTATATTGTGGCATCATTCTTGATGAGGGCAGGATGCTACTCTGGGTTAGGGTCATACCAGCCTGGGCTACGTGATCAGAGAGCTCTTCCATGTCTATTTTCATGTAGTCTAGGGAGGTACATCTCAGGTCATTCACACCAGCATGGACAATGACAGAGTCATATTTGTACTTGTTCTGGAATGACCTGAGTGCTTGTGTTATGTGGCGGATTCTGGAGCCCGACAGGCAGCTAACTGTAACCTTCTCCTTGTCCAGCCTAGTTAGTGGGACATCAGTGTGCCTGACTATAGAGTCACTTATTACTAGTGTGTTAGCTATGTTATTTTGCCTTAAGGGCTGTGACTGCGTGGCACACTGATTTTGTGAAGTATGTGTTTCATGGTTTGTGATGGGGTGTGGAGGTTGCTTGGGTGTCTGCTTTGGAGGTCTCTGTTGCTTTTGCAGATTTTTATTTAGAGCCTCCGAGTATGTTTTTGTGTATTTATGTGTGTTATTTGCAGGTGTTGATTTAGTAGGTCTATGTGAGACTGGTGGTGTGTTGCAAGTATTTTCCTTCTCCTCTTGACTGTCAGTTCTAGTCTTGGATTGAGAGCTTTTCCTCCAGTTTGGCTGTATAATTGCATTTCTCGCATATATTAGTGTTTGGTGGTAGGAGGACAGGGTTGTCTGTGTACATGAGGCAGTTGTAACATTGCCTCAAAGTGCCCAGATTCACCAGTTGGACTGGAGAGTTCATCTGAAACTGCCCTTTGGACATGCCTGAATAGGTAAAGTAAGCTGTTTTACTGATTAGGTGGTAGGGGCGAATAGAGAGCCTTGTCCTTCTGGACAGTATTGGGGGTCAAGTGCTAGGGTTAATTAGTGCTTGCTATGAGTTTTGAGGAAGTGCTGGGCTGTGAAATGAATGGTTTGAGTGCTTAAGTTGAAAGTTTGTCTAGTTCCAAGGGAAAAATTGAAGAGCAGACTTCATGGAGCCGGGAATACTTCAACCCTAGCTAACAGACACTACCCGGCATGCAAAACCACGCAAATCCAGTTTTTATAGCAGGGAAATGAAAGAGATAGAAATTAGCCAAAAATGGCTAATAAACTAACTTCTGGGCTACAGCAAACAAGGCGCACAACTTTCAGAAAGAAACAGATCAAATAAGCAGGCACAATAAGCCTTTAACCAGAAATTCCCAGCTCAGAAGGGCAGAATCTAGCCTCTCCTCCTACAAGAGTGCAAACTACAAACCTTCTTAATGTAAAATGACTGGCCTGAAGCCAAAGTGCTTAAACCAGAACTAATGCACTTTTAGAATAACAAACACTGAGCCTTCAATCAGCAATTCCCAACTTAGAAGGATGTAAGCTACCTGCCCTGCATAACAATGCAGTCCACAAACCTTCGTAATGTAAAACAACTGGTTTGAAGCCCAAGTGCTTAAACCAAAAGGCTTAGAATAACAGTTACAATTTAATTAGGCTATTACCAAGCAGTGATAACTACAACAGAATAATGCAATTGAGTAGTTTTAAGAAGAAGCACAAGCAAAATAAGGTATTAAAGTGGGAAGAAACACAATTACAGTAAAAGCAGATGAATAAAGTGCAATTATTTTATATATATAACAATAGAAAACAAGCAAACTGATTTAAACAAATTACCCAATTAACCAGTAAAAAAACTCAAAACTGAGCCCTGTTCCAGCAGTCTTCAATCTGACAAGTTCTAACCGCACATTCCTGCCATGAGGGTGCAGGGGAACCTTCTCCAAAAAAGATGGGCTGGATTAGTGCTCAAGTTATACAAACAAAGCTAGATTCAGCAGGCCTGAATCTAGTCTATGCTACAGCAGACAAGGTGTACCAATATCAGACCAATAAGCCTTTAACCAGAAATTCCCAGCTCAAAAGGGTACATGTAACTCCATATGAAGTGCAGGAGGAGTCATTACTGGGCACATCGCGGGTGCTGCAAAGAGCACTTTTGGCTGACATCAAAGACTGAAGCAATACTAATTTCATGAACTTTAATCATACTTTGACTTAAGAATGCGGTCCATTCCTGTCAAGGTATTAGAAACCCAAAAGATCTGGAGAAATTAAGTATTTCTGCAAATACTTCCAAGTAAAATATGAAACTTTCAGGATTACGTAGTATATCTCATTGGCTATTTCCTAAACTTCATCATTCAAATTTTCTTCAAAATCTTTCTCCCATAAACACATATACACTTTATTGCCTTTTATTTTAAATCTTTCAAAGATTTAAATAGTCTACTAACCACTGTTGTATTCTGCCAAATTCCACCCTGCTTCCCTCAATAATGACAAAGCTGGAAGGCTGTTTCCCAGGACAACAGCAAAGTCCATGATCACAGCTATATACACATCAATCCCTAGCACATTAATACAAACCAAACGTTTACCTAACTTTAGCCAAAGTACACCAAGTTTCTATATTACTCACTTATTCTAAAAAAAAAATAGCCTTCCTAGCCTTTCATAGTTTTAATCCCTCTTTCCATAAAATAAGATTCATATAATCACCCGGTAAATGTGAACTGGACTATACTTTTATTTCTTTTACATTCAATAGTGCCCATGATATTAAATTTGGAGTATCTCTACTGCATCTAAAATAAGAAGAAACATCTGTTGTAGAATATTCCTCATTACTTCCTTTCATTAGACTAGCCAGAACTTTCGATTTTGCAGTATAAAATTCTATTTGTATTAAACACAAAACATTCATTTGCACTGCATCATGATATAGAGTACCATCTGGTACACCCAACCCTCCTTTTACTTTGCAACAATCAACTGTAATACTCCAGACCCACCTCCATCCTAAATAATTCCTAGCATCATTTTTAACTGCAGTCAAAAAATAATTTGCTGTCCTGCTGCATGGTCTGCAATTTTAATTTATGACCTCACCTGGACTCTAAGTCAACGTGTGGAGATGAGCAACAGGCTCATTAGAAGGCCATCATTAACAATGTCAAACCTAAATGCAGCCTTCAGCACCCCCGCCCACCTGGTCTCCACCAATGATGTTACTGGTTGGGGTACAGGAATCTCTCAGTGAGTTCCTCCTCCAAGGGTATGTGGGTATAGCCAGCTTTTCCGCATCATCATACAATCATTGCTTCAGTATCCAAGGCAGCTAATCAATCCAGGTTGCCAGTGCTGTAGACGGTTTTAAAAAATAGTCTCTTCAGTCTTGGAACTTGTCAGATAAGTATTGTGTTTGTGCCCAAAGCAGCACATGCAGAACATTCATTACCTGCAGCAAAAAGGTACGTGCAATGTCAGGTACAGACACAGGAGAATGGCAATTGCAAACTTATTCCACAATAAGATGTATTCTGCAATACACTATGAACGACAAAGAACACAGGAGTACAGTGAAGCGAAGCTTTCAGAGAGACAGTACAAATCGTTTATAGGAGATAAGTGACAACGCTCCATATACCTACTCTGTTAAAGATACCTGTTATCTGTGTGACAGGTGATAGTGGTGAGCAAATGGCACTTTAAAAACATTTGCAGGAGGTCTTCTGTGGGATACTAGTGGCTAATGATCAAGTTCCATATTCAACAACCAGCTAAGACATTTCACAGGCAGTTGTGATGTTCACTATTAAATTTGGTAGATGCTTTACTACACATTCTGGCAGCTAGTGCAGAGAAACAAGGGTATAAACTACCTTATATAGTCTGGGTTTGATTCCCTCAACCTCCATTTCCTACTGTGCAGTTCTGAGCAAATCACTTAACCTGACATTGGTGTACGAATGGTCTTCTGAACAACATGCCTAGCAACCATCTTTGAACGTAAGAACAAATGAAAAAGAAAATGAATAAATAAATCAAACAGAAGACATACATTCAATAAATGCTTATCTCCCATCTCCATGTAAACCAGGAGAAAACATTATTGTGATATAGGAAAAGGGTCAAAGACATCAGTGCAGGGAAAACACAGATGTCACTATCTCATATCCTTGCCAAGCATCTTAGCAGTTTGTGCATCCTAGCACCTGTACTCAGTAAAGGATTCACCTCTCTTTGGCTCTTTCTTCTTCAAGTACACTGCTCCATAGAGTATCACAGAGCAAGTTGTGTGTTGTAAAACTGTATGCCATAATGTAGGAATCCAATACAGACATAAGACTATGGTTCCTTCATGGAAGAGCCCACTTAAACATGTCAAGATGTAGATATGAACCAATTTCTCCATCACTGCAAGTTGCTACTTGACTGCTCTCAATTGAAAGCAATGATTTTCCTATTATTATTTAGATTTGCTTCAAATCAGCACAAGACTTTGTTAAAAAAATCAGAATTGCAGATTTCTAGTTCTATGTTCTTACAAAGTTTTACAATTCTGAAATGTAAAAGTTAGTTCACATAGTTGTTCAAACTAAAGCAGTTTTCATTTTGTGATGAATGTTAAAGACGACGTCACCAAGATTTACAATGCATACCTAATGAACAAATACACTATGGTTTACAAACACAACTTTCTTCTCAAGCCCCTTGTGAACCAGAAAATTTAGCTTAGTTATGCACTTCTCTCACCAACCCAAACCTCAGACTGCAATTTAAGTGGTTCAAAATTATATAATTATCTTTAAATGCTTTTGTTTTATAATTGTGAAATGGTAAGGTTAGTTGGCGTAGTCTGCTTCAAAGTTACTTCTATAAATTGTAAAATAAGTTGATACATTTAAGTTTTAAGCTTATTTTAAGGACAACTTTACCAAGGCTTGCAGGATAATTACAGCATTCTTTTTTAGAAATTTTTTTCTCTGTCCCTTGAGCCAGAAATGCTTAGCTTAGTTATGCAATTCTCAAACAAAACCGCAGAAGCCAGTCTATGTCATAAAACACTTAAAAGCTGCATTATTCCCTGCAAACACTTCATAAACTGCACCACCCAAGGCTGTCTGCTACTAAAGCATGAATATGTAGAATTAAAATTTCCCAAATCAGTTACATAAACACACAGGCACACAAAAGGGAAGAGCATGACAAAATCAGAGCTCTGAGTCCTAGTCAAAAAGAACTTTCTTTTAGCGCAACAGCTGATGCTTACTTAGCTTCAGCCCATAGCCTCCAGTCCAAAAATAGAGGTAGAGTTCCTTCCTTTTTAAATCTTTACATCTGACAGCTCAGAAAAATGTAATTAATGCTTGCCATGTGGCGTGTATGTCTGAAGCATTCTGAATCTCAGGTCAGCTCATGCTGGTCACAGATGAGAGAACAAAAAGGGCACCCAACAGTCCACTCTCGTGTCCAGAAGTAGGAGACACGGGGCAACATTATACTGTCATGCCAAACTGAAACCAGTGGGCAGTTCAGTACTTGACAGCAGTGAAGGCACATATATGCATGTGTGCACTGTCCGGTGTGTTGGTCAGCAAAAGCTGAACTTAGCGGGCAACACCATTACCATCCAACATTTCTGGGTGATGCGGTTGAGCTTCTTGATGGTCTCGTTTGGCCACAAATTTAGTAGAAACCTATGAAACTGTGAATTGCAAGATTATGTACTGTACTATTTACAGATTTACAGTCGATAATGGGAGAAATTAAACCCTGGAAGAAGTCTTGGATTGGCAGAATGGTTACCTAGCGAACTCCAACTGCGTCTCACTATGCCATACATTTTTTATTGTAACAGATGATGTCCCCTACACTCCCATTCCCCTGCCAGAAGTCAATCTGGCACCAATGAGACTACATAAACAGATGTACCAGCAGCGGTAAGGAAAAGGAAAGGGGGAAAAAAATCAACACCATAACAGCTACCACAGAGGTGTGGAAATAAAAAATGACAAAAAAAGGATATTGTATACTTTGTGAAATGTTGTCAATGGCATGTATTATACAAAAAAAAATCCTTGGGAGCAGAACAGTAGCCAGCTCAATTAGTGGCTTGTGCTCTTCCCTGTTCTTGTGCCTTCAACTCCATGAATACAAGCACAAAAAGCCTGATCCCAGATCTCCCCTGCACACCTGATTACAGGAGTGAACCATCAAGCTTGAACCCTTCTGTGATCTTCAAGTTATAGGAGGAAAGAAAAAAAGATCTGTTCCTTAGAGCAAGTCCTCAAGCCAAGTATTCCTTTTTGGGTTCCTCAAGTGGTTGAGAAGCAGGGAAAAAAAAAGGTTCTTTACTTCAAACTTTAGAAAATTATTTGCTACAAATGTAACAGCAGCCTTGCTACAGTTTAAATACCATACACACAGCACTGAAGTGCTCCAGCCCTGACCGCACAGGCAGAATATGCATTCATTTCTGAATTGTGCTAGTGCACTATCTCCCAATCATACCTCCTGACATCTTCTGCCTGTGGCAGGTAACCCTTCACTCCCCCCACCCCACCCAATCTGCACATTTGCTTGGAAGCGAAAGAAGGTTTGATGAATCAATTCATGAGCATGACTCAGACATCATGCTGGTTTTATCATTTTCTCAACTTCCAGGATCTTTCTTCTCCACAAGATCACACTGTGGGTGTCGAACTCCAAACTTTCTAGGAAGAAAAGCAGTAGTCAGTGCTAAGATCAGACAACAATCTTGCTTTCCATGTTAGTTTTTTTAGCTTATCTTATTCATATTTATTTATTAACCAGATAAATGAATTGGTCACTATGAGCCATTTTCATCCATGACCCAAGCTACAACGTAAATACAATATATATGGACAGATAAGTGTAGCCAACCAAAGTATATTTACAAAGTATATATACCTGGGTGGAAACTGGAATAGCAGCACGAAAAACAAGTAGAATTTGGAAATACCAGAGATGCAGTGCCAGAGGAAAGGATCAAAACCCTGGACTCTGAAGCCCTAAGGCAGAAATCTTAAACATTAAGCCACTATGCTGTCTATTATGCTACTGTTACCCAAGATAAAATGCTCGATAAACATATACAATGTGCTCAAGTGCCTACTCCAATTCTAGCTGTTTCTGTTCTTCCAGAACAAATCCATATAACCCTCTTGATTTTCTCATCTTTACTAAGAACATGTACCACGTGTTATTGTTTCTTTTTCAAATCTGTCAGGCTAGAAGAGAAAAGATAGTCTTTCATCCACTGCTGTCTGCATTTTTTTCTATCCACTCTAACTTCTTTTACCCATGGCCCACAATTAACAGATGGTTTGCTCCCCCCAAAGACTTGCAAACCAAGCAGATAATTCTGGGGTCAGACCACAGTTCTTTCAAAAGGATCCTTCTGTATCAAGGCACTCCACTCACAACCTTTACAAAAAGAAAAACTTTCCATCAACTGCTTGGTCCTTACCCCTTCCTCCAAGCACATCAATGTTACCAATATAACAAATCAGAAAGCACAGCTGTGTAAGTACACTTAACATAACAGCAGATGTTTGAATGATTCTGCTGCAGTAGCCTTAGCTATATAGCTTGTATTCTGCCAAGAATATAACACCTGGCCAGCTTCCAAAGTTTTAGGGCACCTTCTATACACACAAACAGTCAGCTTGAGCTGAGCTGACTAAAAAGACAGGTTTTGTCACAAAGCCTTTTCACTAATTTCAAGTCAACAGACAGAAGCTGAGCCCTGAAAGGATAATGCTAGGAGCAACAGAAAATAAAATGTCCACACCCTGGCATATGCAACACCAGAAAACAAGGGGAGGGGTGTAGTGGAAGGAGCTGCTACTGCAGCAGTGATTATTCAAACATCTGCTGTTATGGTAAGCTTACTTACACAACTGTACCAAGTTCATCATACTGAACACTACTACAGTAGCCTTAGCTATATGGGTAGATTACCCTAGGTTAGTACATTTGGAAGATGGAAGGAGAAGTGCTCAAGAGCTCATGGACAATTGACCTAGCAAAGCCTAATCTAGATCTAGAGAAGAAGTCAAGCTTGTAATGCTTTGTAAAAGTATGTGCAGAGGAACAAGTTTCTGCTTCTAGAATACTTCCATAATCCAACCTTTTCTAAAAAGCAATAGATAAAGGCAAGTGCCCTGGCAGACTGATTCTTGATCCTGCCTGAAATAGTTCTGCTGTGGAGAGCATTACAAAAGGTAATTAAATGTCTTAGATAACCATTAGGAAATACTCTGCTTTGACTCAGGTTGCCTTTTCATCTTACCTTCACAAGAAATGAACAACTGATTTGAAGATCTGAAAGATTTAGTTCTGTCAAGATAGCATCTGAGTTGTCTGTGGACATCCAAGTATGCAGTATTCTTATTTCCTCATTTTTAAGTTCAGGAAAGAAAGTGGGGAGATGGATAGTTTGGCTTAAAGTAAACTCAGATACCACTTTAAACATAAAAGAAGGATTAGTTTCAAAGGAACTCTGTCTCTGTGGAAAATGAGGTAAGGTTGAATCACCATAAGTGCTTGCAATTCAGATGCAATCTGTACATCAGACGTTGCCATCTGTGGTTTGGGTTGGTGTTGTAATTGTGACATATTTGGACAACGTCAGGATGTGCTTTAGTGATTTTAGCATGTTTTATGGCTGAAAAGTTGTGCATGGCTTATTCGCTGGTTTTCTAATTGTATGTGGGGGGGGGAGTTGTCAGCGATTACAGTCAGGAGGGCTTCAAAGCAGTGTTTTTGCTGGGGAGCATGCTTCACACAGAGGAGCAGTTGCAAAAAACAACATGACATGCTGCCGATAAAAAGCATACATAAGTAGCTACATTGCTTTTTTAAGCTTGTACTGATAACCCTGCATAAAACAACCTTCACTGTGAAACAAAACAGTTTGTATGCCATTTTCACTATTAAGAGCCACTTTTAAACATCCGGAAGTAACCGGTATTATTGCAAAAATCTGGTTGTGATAATACGTAAGTACCGTAAAGACATCACATCAAGAACAAAAGAAGTCATAAATCCCATGTACTCGACACTTATCTTGCCCATAATTGAATATAATGCCCCATTTGACATGTACTGTACTAAGCACCTGCAGCAATTAGAGAGAACTCAGAAATTTCTAACAAAAAAGATCAAGGGCTCCAACATGTGCCTTACAGAGACTGACTAAAGTCCCAGTCATTATACCTCATATTGTATAGACTTATTAGGGGAGACTTATGCCTGGATTACAGAACAATCCAAGACCCAAACCTAAAGAACTTGCTGCATATCCGTAACTCAAACGGGACTAGGGCTACCCATTCCAAGGACTTAAATATGGCCTGTGACTTGAACAGGACATGCTGTAGGGATCTCGCAGTGACTGCTGCATCTTTGGAACAGGCTACCAATTCAAGTGAAACAGAGCACCTTTATGACATTGTTCAAGAGGATCGTGGACAAGCAGATGGGGCAATGGGGATAGAGCCCACAACCCTCCTGGACATGAGCAGTCATCACTAAATGCAATCTTGGGTACTGACTAGCATTTCTATGGTATTACATTGGGATGAAACGGATAGACTTAAAATGACCTCCGGGTCGCTAGCCTAGTAATCTCTTATGATCCTATAAGAAGAAACCCTGCATCTGCCCCTTCATCTCCCTGTCTAGATTCAGAATCCTGATTCTCTTCAGAAAAAGAAGCATTCCTCTTTCTTTTACCAGACACCACCTTATAAGACCTAGTAAACTACTCCTGTCCAAGGAAATTTCAGGAGTAGCAGATGTATGTTTTTTTTTCTGCTTCATTTTGAAAGGAAAAATGGGGGCAACAGAATTAATAGCAGCAGCAGCTTCCCAAGGAATGAGTACAACATTCTGACAAAACAGGAATGTCTTCTCCTTTCCCTCTCCAAGGGCCAACAAGACTCTCTCCCCTTGCCCTCTGAGGGGACTCCAATGGCTGTAGAGGATGTGGGTAACCACAGTCCATAGTGGCTATATCTGCTACACCACAGGGATGCAGGGTAAAAGATGAATGGCCTAAGGAAGAAGCTATGGCCACAACAAAGTCTTCCACCTGTGGCTGGAGCAAATTGTTAGCCTGCTGAGGTTGCAAAAGCTGTTTGCTTAACTTTTTTTTTTCTGTAGCTGGAAGAACTGAACATGGGACGGGTAGTTTGCTTCATGATCTATACAAAAACTAGGTCTCTTCCTTGGGGAAAACAAGTAGCAAAAGCCAGTAAAAATTCAAAGTCTTAAAAAGTCACTTTTTTCACACACACAAGAAAAAAAACATGGTGAAAAGCAATTTACAACAGTTTGCCAGGTCCCAAAAGTAAATATTCTAAATAGCCCTGCACCTCCTAGAAGAAACAAACAGACTAAAAATAATGCAATTTGACTATCAAAAAGAGTAGAATGCACATGCAGGATAGAGAAAAATGTGGAAAGAATGGCAAAAATATAAACCACCATAGCATCTCAAAAACTTCAAAATGTTCTATAACTGTATTATAAAGCAAATAAATGAAGACAAAAGCTATACTATAACAGCATTCAGAACTGTAAATACAGCCCTAAAAATGTTTGGTTAGCCATTAAAAAAATCTTACATCCCATCCAAAAATTCAACCCTAATCCCTCTCCCAATAGCTCACCACTCAAACTGCAACAGAATTAAACTCATCTCTCACAGATAATATAGCATCCTTAACCAAGGATTTCCTGACATATAATCCCAGCCCTGCCCAACAGCCACATCTCACCATATCTACTTTCACCTCCAAACCTGTGCTCATATCGTACAAAAAACTACTCAAACAAACACAAAACATGCTCTACTTCAGCTAATGACCTTCAAAGCAAATACCTTAAAAGAGCAGACAATAGCATTGCCTATCCTGTCTCAATCCTTATAAATAGGCCAAATCCAGGAATCCCACATTCCCTCTCTCTAAAAAGAATCGCACATTACCCTCCACATAAATAAAGAAATTCAACATTAGACCTATAGCAATCTTACCTCCTCCTCTCATCAAGATAATTGAAAAATGTATTCAAAAACAACTGCTAAACTATCTCCTACAGGAAGGACTCCTATCCCTCATACAACATGGCTTCTGTCCCTCCTACAGTAATAACACTGTGCTTCTAACCTGTATAGATAACTGTCAATAAAACTAGAGATGATGGCAAACTAGTCTCCTCCTTATTTCTAGATGTGTCTATAACCTTCAACTGCAAATGTCCTCAACAGGTCTATCTCTGTCAATCTTCTATGGTTCAAAAAGCTACTTGTCCAATAGGTATCAGTCAGTAAAATGGCACTCCACCCTCTCTTCATACCTCCTGGTCACCACAGGAGTATCACAAAGTTCAATCTTTTATACCCTCCTGTTTAACATTCTCATCCATATAATAGGCCTCCTTAATACAGCACACAGATGACTCCATACTCATATGCACATCAGATAATCTTGCATATCTCCAAAAAATTACTAGGAAGCTTTGACAGCCACTGAAACATGGGTTTGTTTCTCACAACACACTTCATGCTGAACCCCCTCCCCACCACCACCACAAAAAAACAAAAAACAAAAAAAAAACTACTGCTTTTTTCGCCACAAATACCTCTTCGTAGAAAAAGCAACATTTAAAATCCTCTCTCAACAATATAACCACTGAAATCACTTTTCATAGCAAATTATAAGGAAGGATAGTGGAAGGTAATCTTAAATTCAGCCTGCAAATACAAAAGTGCATACAAAATCACCAAAAACTATGGATGTTTTACAGAGACACTACTTTATGGCACTCCTATTTTAACCTCCAAGCATCACAAAAATCAAAACTTGAACAATGCTATAACAAAGACTAAACATGCAGCAAATACCCATTTCAGAACCCACCAGTGTATGGATAAAAAGCCTAAATTGGTTAGAGTTACTCTATCAACTAACACAGACACAGCTCCTTACGACCTATAAGATTATACAGCATCCATCTGCTTGTCTGGCACTAAATACCGTTCTATACAACTATGTTCCCACTCAGTCATTAACAATTTAGTGAACAAAAACTCTGTCCACAAATCTATCAAATCTGCTGGGCATGATGGAACTACTTGCATGTATGGATCAGGTCAACACTCGCCCACCAGTCCTTTAAAACCATTATGAATGACTTCCTAGCCAAGAGCTGTCTCTGTTCTTGCTTAATCTCAGGATAAACTATATCCCTAAATACGAACAAGTACCTACTCATAGCATACACCTCTTTACTCTCTCTCGTCTTCACTCACTTCTTTACTTCAATCAATTTTTTTCTCCCAGACTCACTATCTAAATATGACATAACCCTGTTTTTTATCCCACTTCATACTGCTGTTCATATTAATATATTAACCTAACTTTAACTTCTCTAAACTGGATACAATTTATCTAAATATAATCAACATATAAATTGTACCTAATTTTAACCAATGTTTTCATATTATGTCTAATATGGTATAGTTAAACTGCAGATGTTTTTGTTTAGTTTTGAAGATTGTTAAAATTATTGTTCTTAAAATGTTTTTTGTAGTACTTTGGAGCTTTTCTCCCCAGGGCCTCTGCTGAAAACAGACACCTACCCAGTCAGACTTTCCCAATAACCACACGTCAAGCAATAAACAAACACTTTCTCACCAAAAAAAAAATTTCAGTTACTTTAAACAACTTTTAAACTGACAGGAAAAAATGAGTTCTCCTTTAAAAGTACAATACAGTCTCATTACAGTCCGTTAAAACAAAAAACTCCTAGCTTAAAATAACTTTCCCTGAATAGGAAAGTATTAACAAATAATAATTATTTTTTAAATGGAAGGTTTTTCTTTAAAGGGAACTTATCTGCGCATCAAAAAAACAAGATAAGCAGACTTGTTGATCTTCAAAACCCTCAAAGGAGTGTACATTAAAGATCTGAAGGGTTTCACACCCAAACCTGTCCTTTTAGTCAGCTCAGCCAGCTCTTACATCCTATGCATCTGACAGTTTTGGCTTGTGGAAGGTGCCCTGAAACTTTGGAAGCTGGACAGCTGTTACATCCTTGGCAGGATATAACCTCATACAGCTAAGACTACTGCAGCAATGATCAATATGATGAACATATGAACAATGACTGCCCAATCCCTGGCATGAATTATCTTTAGGTTTTAACTTTTAGATGTTTGCACAAGCATGAACTTATTTACCTCAAATGTCTTGTATAGTAGTCCATCCAAAAACTCATGATAATCTAAGTTTTTCAGGACATGCACCATCGTGTGTCACAGAAAAAAAAAAAACAGAAACTGCAAATATAAAAGGAGAAGTGGTGTTCCAGATAGTTTTTCAGGATCTCCATAATCTTCAGAAAAGAAACCCTAATGAATTATTCTACTTAGCCAGTGCAGCATATGAACTGCACCACACGTAGAAGTATGCTACATACCACATGACAGATGTGGCAGCGTCTCAGAAGCATGTCAAAGATCTAGAAATAATCTAGGTGTAATTGCCAAGAAATTCAAACATACATCAAATAAGGTCGGCTACATTTCAGACAGTCTGTTCAATTAATTTACCAAGTGCAAAATGAATGCTTTCCCTATAAACTCATCTCTGCCTTCAGAATAATGTGAGTCCAACCTATCTTTTTAAACAGCTTTAATAAATCACAATTAAGACAATGATTTATGTACACATACTTTAAAACAAAAGAAAACAAATCACAGTGACATTTTTTTATTTTAATTTCATGAAATACACATTTATGTTTTCGTTTTAGCAATCATTCACTCTAACGTCACTTAAATTGCTCAATTCCTGCCTTCCCTTAAATCTCACTCCTCCTCCTGAACATTATTCTGCATGTTTCCATCCCACAAATTCCATTCATTTCTATGGTTTCTTCTTTCCATTTTCTAAAGATGCCACGTCCGGTTCTTTTATCTCCATTATAATATTCAGTATTTTAATCATAGTTGGTTTCGACTTTGATTCCAGTTTTCTAATAATTGCTTTCTGGCAGCCAATATTATTAAAAGTTAGTAAGGCCTTACTAAGTCTAGGCAATTCAGATCCCATGTCCCACCTCAAAAGAATCATTTCCTTAGTTTAAACATTTGCACCCTGAATATTTCTGACAAATAGTTCTGCTGTGAATTTTTTAAATCTGCCAACATGTTACACTCACATGTTCCCTGTTACCTCTCTCTCACATCATACTTCCAGCATTTGCTTCATCCCTGAATATAATCTCTTTGACATCTGCTTGGGTAATAAAAAATGTAAGCAAAGCCCTCAAGCAAAAATTCTAAACCTTCTACACTTTGCTGCACACCTGAGAGCCGTAGCCATACAAGATGCCCTCCTATTGCTCCTCTATAAATTGGTTTTCCAGTCACTCATCTCAGCCTTTTCTAACCTCCTCCGACTGATTCTTGTAGTTTATCATACAATATTTTATAATGCCAACTAATTATCCATTTTTAACAGCAACTTATGCTCTAGGCACAACTAAAATATTTACCTGAGCTGGTCTTTAACTTACCCCTCCCCTATCCCTTTCTTTTTGCCTATACACTGATATCAATGCCCGGTACGGAAGGCAGTCTCTAACTTGCAATATAAAATACTGCTTGGCCTCATCCCTCTCTGTTACCTTTCCCTTAACAGTTATTTGCTCCCAGTACTTTGATTTATTTGCCAATTTTCTCCAGTAAATCCCCCCTTTCTCTTTTTTTTGTATATCCCTATTTGCTGTCATCCCTACTGTCAAAATCACCTTCCTACATTCTCATGTTAGCTTAGGTTTTAGAATATGGTTTACTATTTTATGAATATTACATTATTTATGGCTGCTATTATTCTCTTAAGGTCAAGGACCTGCATCCAAAATCCCACACTCAGCTCCTTATTTCTTAAACTTCCCAAGTATTTCATCAACCCTTTCAACTTTGATTTATAAATGTCTGCTTGTGTTATGTATATGAGCCTTAACTATGAAGAAGTCACCATTCAGATTAGGAAATCCCAATCCACTTTGTTCTGTGGGTGGGGGTGGGGGTGGGGTGAACTTATCCCATTTAACTCTTGCCCTCTTCCCTTCCGAAATAAAATCCTTCGATTCTTTACTAATCACTTTCACAACTTCTCTGGTTGATAAAAATTGCCTGACCAGTACATAAAACTAAAGGGACTAAACATTTTCACTTCTTATACTGTAATAGCCATATTCCATAATAAAGACCTTCCAGTTTCTCAGTTATTGTACTTCTGATTAGTCTTTTCTCACTTATCTGCCACAGCAGAATCACTTTTTAACTCAGACACCTAAAAACTTAATCTCATCGTGTCCCCATGAGAACTGCTGAACCAGATCAGGTGTGGGAACATAGTTTACTGCTATAGCCTTTGTTTTATCTTCATAAATTTTATACCCTGAAAAGACTTGACACTGTCTCAAAATGTTCCACAAAAATAAATCACAGTGGAAAGGGATGATGATGATGAAGGAGAGGGACAGCTCAAGAAATAGAAAGAGTGGAATTGTGGATGCAGATCTTTAAGGAGAACAATAACAACCATGCAGAGTATTATAAAGTACAGGATGTACTCTGAGAACTAAGCCAACACAGGAATGCAGAAAGAAGATTTTTGCTAATAAGGATGACTGCTAGAAGGGGTACAGAAAATAGGTAAGCAGGAACTGGAATTTATTGGGGAAAACTGGCAAAAGATCCAAGGTACTGGGAACAAATAACCAGAGAGGAGAAAGGTAACAGAGTGGGTTGAGGCCAAGGAGAAGTTTGGACTACAGGTTAGGGACTGCCTTCTCTACCAGGAAATATCATCAGGTTACAGGCAAAGAGAAAGGAATAGGAGAGCCCTGAGTGAAAGACCTGCTCTGGTAGAGTTCTTAGTTGAATCTAGAATGGAAGATGTTGTTAACAAAGGATAATTAACAGGGCATGTTAACTATAAGAATCAATTACAGGAGGTTAGAAAACATTGGAAATAGAGACTGGAAAAGCAACTTATAAGGAGGAAAATGGAAGGGCATATGTGTGGCTCTTAAGCATGTAACAAAGTCCAGAAGGTTTAGGATTTTTGCTTGTATGTGTCTGCACAGATATACTACGTGTCAAAACATCTAAACATACAACCGCACAGTTATTTTCATCGGCTTGTCATCAACATCTACTTCCAAAACCACTGCTGTATATAAATTTAAGGCCAAATATACCCAGATGATACTTTTCAAATATATACACAGGCCATGGGTTCACTTCCCAGCAGTGAGGTAACAGTTCACATCCCTTCACCAGAGTCTTGTACATCATAATACGGTATTATGTTCTGCTCTTGCCTATCTTGTGGCTGCCATCACATCCGATTTCTATTCTTTATCTTGCAGCTGGTGAGCCCATTTGATGGTTTAGGGCAGCTTTTTCAGTCTGAGCCAAACTGGTCTACAGGTTTATGGTGATCAATGAAAGAAAATCTCTCTATGAACAATATCGTAAAAACAGTTTACTGAAAGCCACTTTCAGCAAATAAACTTTTCTGCAAGGGGAAGCCCTCCTGCAACCCTCATGTGGGACACCCCCCAGCTTATATGTGCCAACTCCACAGTCACACAACAGTGAGGAAAAGTGCACAGTTCAACACAGTGCAAAATGACTTTCAGCAAACTGTCCTTAAAGTACTGTCCATCAGGCAAACTGCAAACAGTTACCTATCCAGCCCTCCTGGTCTGCAATGGTCACAAAGTCATTATGAAATTGCTAGTGAACATCACAATTGGTTCCTGGCATATATCACAGTGCCCTATTACAGAAACCAGTCTCACATTCTATGTCAAACCACTCCAGCAATCAAATAAATATGAAGTATGTGCGGGCACGCACGTGTGTGTGTGTGTGTGTGTGTGTGTGTGTGTGTGTGTGTGTGTGTGTGTGTGTGTGTGTGTGTGTGTGTGTGTGTGTGTGTGTGTGTGTGTGTGTGTGTGTGTGTGTGTGTGTGTGTGTGTGTGTGTGTGTGTGTGTGTGTGTGTGTGTGTGTGTGTGTGTGTGTCTATGGGGGGGTCTGAGGTATGATAAAATATCTTGACCTGTATGATTAGGGAATGAGTACTGTTGGAAGTGAAGAGACAGTAAAATGATTACCTTATGTACAAAATATTTAGCACATCATATGCACCAGATACCATGATACCAACTTCTCTCCTTTTTTAAATGCATTACTGCTTTCATTCATTTTAGTAGGTATGATAATTATGTTTTTTGTGTAATTTGTGTAATGAACAAGGTCCTTTGCGCTTTCTGCAGGTTTTATCAGTAGGCTGTCTCTTTAATGGCCTACAAAACAGTTTTGAATGGTCAGCAATAGGGCAAGAACGTCTGGTAAATGTTCATTAATAAAAGGCTTCAATTAATATGTAGATGGAGTGATTAAAACATTAATAACTTAGCAACTTTTGCACAAATGATTCCAGGAAAGACAAAAAATGTTCTACAGTTATAATACCATTTCTACACCATTTTCAGGAGGCCTGGAATACCACTAGCTTCAACAAACATTACAGCCAGGAGTAAGTAATCACAAAGGAATAACAAGGTCTTGCAAAGTACTAATTACGAAGGCACTTATCCAAGTAAAATATTTTGATTTACAAGATTAGAAATGGAGCACATCAAAAGTGAGGTAGGACACATGGCAAAAGGTACACATTTTGCACTAGTTATGACTGCTTCTAAAGCAACTGAAAAAAAAGAGAAACTGAATACAGTTTTTAAAGAATATCACTAAAGTTTCCAATCTCGTCTTCTCCTAGGTGATCCTGAAGGGACTGAAGTAGACCACATATATTAGATGGTTGCAAGAGTGTTAAAGAGCCCAGTTTAGAGAACATTTTCAGGGCATACCTAGTGAGATTAAAAGGCCTATCATTCACAAAAATAAAGCAACCAGGAATGCAGTATATATCCTGAATTATTCTTTTAATCACTTTTATTATATGTCTTAAAGTAACAAACAAATTAAAACAATTATCACAAATTGTTCAGTGACTATTAAATGCACAATCTAAAATGTATAACAACAAATACTGTGTAAACTTAACATTTTACCAGCTATTTCAGTACTTCTCAAGAAACTAAAAAGAATACAGACCACATAAGTATAGACCCTTCACACAGTCCATTCAGAATAACCATCATACTGCAGTGATACAAATTACAAAAGATTCCCCAATGGTATGAATACTCAATGGAATTTTCTTGCTACTATATTTTAGTTACTAATTATATACACAATTCACTTCAAAACCTATATACAAAGAGAAACAATCTATTGGAAAAATGCAGTCAAAACTGAATGCAGCTCCTGTTATGAAATAGTTATTCTTTTTATTATTACTTTGGATTTCTCCCTTCAACGTATTCTTTAAAATGTAGACAACCCATATATTATTAGCTGCATAGACTTGCATTAGCATCATAAATAATTAATATTACATGCTCTCTTTACAGTCTCTTGAAAGAATATGTGATGACACTGCATTCATCTTTCTGCATAACCTTATATCTTCTACAGAAAAAAAGCAAGCTATGTATGTTTGACAACAGTTTTTAACAGATCCATTTGTCTATTAAACTCTGGCAACTAACTCAACAAAAATGACATAACCCAAGTGCACAGCCCTTCATATAATCAAGCCTGTAATCTCTGTTACGCAAATGTAAATACTGTCTGTATACAAACAGAACAGGTAATATCAGAGAAAATCCTCACCCTTACAAATAATTAATAATCTTTTACTAGATCTTGAAATAAACATAACAAAAATTAAAACAAACTTCAGATACATTACAAAACTGGACACTGCCTTCTACTAATCACTCTCTGTCTAAACCTGAAAAACCAAATTAATATTAAAATTCCCTTTTCTGCAGAATCTGCCAGACAGACATTCAAATTATAGTCAGAATGTGCTCATACTATGGTTATCCCTCACACCAGTAATACAGGTCATATTAAGACTAGTCACTACTTTATGACCTGTACATACATTATTATAACTGCATAACCAGGGTATGTCACAACCTCGTTACCTTAAAACATTCATCACCTTTACCCAACCGCCTAGTTCATGAAGCTTATATTTAAACCCAAGCATGCTAACTACCAGGTAGTCAGTGTATGCTGTGCTTATAAATATTCTCAGATACATCACATACATTATTACAAAGGGAACATTTTACTTTCCCTTACACCCTCCAAGCATTTTTCTTATCACACTATTACAGAATAATGTCCCACTTTTTTGGTATTAACAATCACAGCTTGCTTTCTAGAACAACATTTCTACAAAAACTGCAAACATTAACACACAAGCATTTTATATAACCTGCCTTGTATAGACAGTCATGCAGACCTTGCAAAACTCATGTTAATATCATTAATATGCAACTAGCCAAAATCTAGTGACTCACTTTGATACTTTTATCCTACAAACTAATTCTTTAACAAAACATTATCTTTAGGTAAAAAAGTATTCTTTATTCTACAATCTGTTATAAACTAAAGAGTGAAGTAAGGGTAAAACATTAAAAGAACATTCCGGCAACTCCAGCCATGGATGTTCCAGTTAATGCTTTTATTATTTAATTAGTAATTTTTGTTTAGGCCTCCCACTCGGTGAAAGTTTTGGGGATGGTGGCGGGCAATCACCCTCACTGCCCATTCACTATTACTGTGGGTGATTAATGGGAGGGAAGCGACCCCATCTGGGGGACTTTTTTTTGTTATGTTCTCCCTGTCATACCTCTCAACCTCTTAAAGGTTCATAGGTAGGTACTAGGCTATCGGCCCAAGGGCCTATGTAAGCCTAGCCAACAAAGTTCCACAGCTTACGCCACCCAAGAAAGTTATTTTCCTGTGCTACTGTTGAGCAGAGACACAGAAGTGATCCCTGGGGTGTATTTCCTATCCACTCATCAAGATTTTTCTTGAAGAGTGCTAATGAAGAACTTTGCTTGACATAGATGCGTAGCTTGTTCCAGAGTAAAGGAAGTCTCTTGGACAGGAATCTATCCCTCCAGCGTGTCCTGTTTATTGTGGTGACAAGGTTTAGGTCCCTAGAGCATGTAGCTCGGAGGGATTGGGATTTCTTTAGGTGTAGCATGTCCAACAGCTCTGGGTTTGACAGATTTATATGTTAGGCAGAGATCACCTCGGAGTAGGTGATATGCTACGGAGTAAAGCTGGAGTTTTTTTGAGGCGGTCAGTGTAGGGCATTTGTTTGAGGCCAGTAATTCTTTTGTGAGGTACATCTGGTAATTAGGGTATTGTTTTCGGCAAGTAATCTGGAAAAAGTCATAAGTAATGGGGGACAAAGGCCCAAAAATAGGGACACTTTTTAAAATTATTGCTCTTACAAAGTTAGAAAGTTGACAGAATAACAGATTTGCATTTTATGAAGGGTCTGAAGTATGAAACTCAAAGGTTTCTTTATTTCCTGACTTCAACCTTTAATGATTTACCAATGACTTGCCAGAAAAACACAGTTTTATGAGAAACGGACCAAAAATATGAGGCAAAAATCTGGGCATTCTGCAAATCATCTGTACAGTTGAGAGGTATGCTCTCTCTACTCTTGAGGAAGATGTCAGAAGACATCAAAGTGGTTGTGAACATATGTATCTACACACTTATACCAAATATTTGCCCATCGCTGCAAGGGCTGCCTCCCTAGATTGTAGCAGCCCTAAGTAAAGGAAATGCAGGCCATGTCCCATAAGTTGTGAGCCAGAATCACTGCTCAGCCTGTGTGATAGCTCCCTGGTACTCTGTCTGAATGCATGGCATAAGTGCAGCAGATGAGAATTCACATTCTGCGCCAGTACTTTCAATTTTAATTTGGAAATAGAGATTTAAATATGTGAAGGCAAGTTTTTATAAACCACTGTTTATATAACAAGAATGCATGTTTAACTGACGGCACTTTTGCTAACTGCAGTTTATCTATATACATTATGGGGAAAATGTGCAGGTCTCATAGGAACTTTAGTAAGTAAACTGCCCTATTTAAATGATACACAATCAGTCTTGCACTTTTGTAGATTTAGCAATTTTGTTGGACATTCTTGCAAATATCATACACAACTTGTAAGACTATCCCATATCAAGCTGCCTTTCAGAAAAGACACCTGAAAACACACTTCAATACTTACTGGAAGTGTGAGAAGTCTCACTGTCTGGTGAAGCTGGTTGCCTCCTCAGGTAAGTTATTTGAATAAGAAAACTGTTAGATTATAAAGTAAAAGTAGTTTATTCAATGCAATCTTTGGTGCACAGATGACTGAATATGTCATTTTGTGAAATGGTGATTGAAGAAATGTAGTACTCATTTGATCGAAGCTGGGTATTTTGGAGATGCAATAAGCTAAGAGCCGAAATGGCCAAACCATACTGCTTTGAGGTTAAGTACAGAGCCAAGAAAACTGATGCCACTAAAAGTGACAAACAGCTTAGAAGTAATAAGGATGAAACTGAGGAATCTGGATGAATTGTTTGTGGCACATCTGAAGTATGTGAAAGTGGCTACAGTGGGAGGCGCAGACTGCATACATGGGAAACAAGTAGCCACAGGTTCTAGTAAGTGTCAAGTAATTGAGATTCAAGATAAATCAGTTAAGACAGCAAAAAAAATAGAGGACATGGAACACCAATAATTCAAATGTAAACTGAGATCAAGAAAGTGGAATTTGAGTTTGTCTGAAATACTGGAAGGTGAAAAATGGACAGATTTTATAGATTATATGAAAAGGACTGCAGATTGAACTAGATTTATAAGACATCTATTAAGGATTGGCACAGATAAATGTTTACTAGTACCTGAGTGGGAAGCGAAATATGGGAAGCCTATGACAATGCGATAAGAGTTTTTTCAGCATGTTATAAAAAGGAGCACATACACTGGTAGTTATACCATGTGGCAGTATCACCTGTATATATATTACACGTTTATTCTAAAGTGACTTTGAAGCATCACTATAACCATGTGGCAGTATCATCTCTATATATGTTACACATGTTTACTTTGAAAGTGACTTTGAAGCATCATTATAACCATGTGGCAGTATCACCTCTATATATGTTACACATGTTTACTTTGAAGTGACTTTGAAGCATCATTATAACCATGTGGCAGTATCACCTCTATATATGTTACACATGTTTACTTTGAAGTGACTTTGAAGCATCACTATAACCATGTGGCAGTATCACCTCTATATATGTTACACATGTTTACTCTGAAGTGACTTTCAAGCATCACTATAACCATGTGGCAGTATCACCTGTATATATATATATATATATATATATATATATATATATATATATTACACATGTTTACTCTGAAGTGACTTTGAAGCATCACTATAACCATGTAGCAGTATCACCTCTATATATGTTACACATGTTTACTTTGA